>NC_135556.1:20593641-20780122 GCF_964340395.1 Glandiceps talaboti | reverse complement strand
GTATTGAATCACCTTTTGGTAAATATATTTATGCAGCTGCTTACAGAAATGTAATATGGTCCAACCAAATCAAATTGATTTTTGGAAAATCAGCACCGCAATGCAGTCAAGATTGTAACCTGTAGCTATATGGATACAATCAACCCCTAAGTAATATCTGTAATGTCTGATTATTGGTATTTAAAAAAAAATTTCAGTGAATATATTGTTGGTCGTCTGAACCAAAAATAATACTCCAGTTCGTTGCGTCAGTGCAGAAAGGTCATATCTGCTATGCAGTTGTATAGGCAGGTATGACCTTACTGCTCTGACTCAACGAGTTACAGTTAGTGCAACTTTAAAGGGGCAAGTCAGACATCAGTGGATTTAGTTTATTTCAAGGAGATTGTGGATTACATGTATATATAGGGGTTATTGTATTGTTTCAAGTATGTTACTGTAAGCAACACCTCAAAATAATCTTCAGTCTTGCCACTTAGAAATTCTTCTAACTAGACAAATGTCCATTTCTGTAGCAGGAATGATCTATTTGTATGTACATGTGTATAGAAGGAGATGTTTTGTTTCAGATTATCAGAATATATTCATCATTGTTGTTGTGGAGTCATGATGGTCGAATGGTTAGACTCTAAGTTAGTGTCACTGCATTTGAATCTGCAGGTTGTGGGTTTGAGCATAGACCCTCCACCAACCAGTGTGGAGGGTCTGTGGTTTGAGAATTGCCACTGTCATTTCATTTGTTTCTGAATGGCTAATATTCTTGGGCAAGATTTGAATTACGATTGTGCCTCAGTCAATTCAGCTGTATAATTGGAGACCTGGTAGGATAGAAGTTGCAATGTGAATGCTTCAATCCTATGTGCTATAATAATAGAGGCTGTAATGAATATGTATTCCCCCCCCCCCCAGAATTTAGTAAGTGTAAAGGGCTGTTGTGCCATTATAGGTCTGTACCAGTGGTATATCAAAAAACTAAAATAACATAACTATTTTGAGTATTTGAACCAGATTTTTTGAACCCCCCCCCCCCCCCCCCTCCCCGATTTACTGATGAGAACACCAAAGTTAACTTAAATACCACAACGCCATCATGACTTTAAACTTATCCACTGAATTTGTATTGTTACTACAGTTCATGAGTACATCAAGTCATTAGTAGCTAAACCAGCGTTGGCTGACCGGTTGGCACAGCTTGCACAGGAAGAAAACAAATATGAAATGGTGAGTATACATGTTGAACCTCATCTAATATCCATATACACATTGAATTCTGCCTTGTAGTGGGGATGATAAAAATCATCTTATAGAGTGAAAGGTATACACATGCAGTTTTTGTACAATTTTGATGGCAATGACAATATATGGGTACACTCAAAAAACATCATTGAATTTTTCATTAAATTTGCCTAAATGTGATGCGGCAGATTTCATTATTACTATTCCGCAGTCCTTTTTGTAAGTTGAATAATATATTAAGTAAGCCCTTGTGTGAAACAAAATAATGTCGATAAATCTGATTTATAGATCTTGACTGTGACTCTTAAATATTGATTAAGTGGGAAGTTATGATGGCTAGATGGTTAGACTCAGAGTTGTCAGCTTTGAATTCCCAGGTTGTCAGTATAAACCTCACCACTGCCGTTTGTTTCTGAATGGCTAAAGTCTTCATGCAAGATTTGAACTGCAATATTGCACTCCATTCATCCCAGCTGTATAATTGGGTACCTGGTAGGATCATGGTTGCTCTGTGAAGGATTAAATCTCATGTGCTAAAAAAGGCTCCAATAGATTGTATGGTTACTAGGGAATGAAGGAAATATAAAGGGCTGTTGTGCCATAATAGGTCTATATGATAGATAGGAATGGTAAAGTGTTTTGAGCAGAGTGGAAATTAGTTTAGTTTATAACTGGTATACCAAACCTTCCCTTGCAGACAAATGAAGACATCAAAGTTAAAGGCTCTCATAAAATTTCATTCCCTGAACATCTGCCACTTACACAAATCCAGAGTGGAATAAAGTCTAAAAAATACCTCCAAGGGACGTTACATGCCAGCAGAGAAAATTATAAAGAAGCCAATGTCAGCGTACATGGAGAAGAAGATATGGTGAGAATGATGAATATTACTTGATTGAAGTCTTTACTTGATAGGATTATGTAATGTTGCTGTGTTTTGATGCGTTTCTTGAGCCAATTCACCTTTTCCCACCACTTTCCACAAAGGAAATGAAATTTCCACTTTTTTTGACCATTTTCTAAATATTTTCTGCAGTGATGTGATTTGAATCAGACTGCATAAAAACTCAACAGTTTTATGTGTAAAAAGTCCCATGTACCTCAAATTACATGAATGTACAATTATTTTTTTACAAGAATGAATGTTCATGGATTTTGTGAAAAATGTTTTGACATGGAGTAGGAATTTTCATTTCACTATTTTTTTTTTTAAATTTAATGTTAATTGAGTATGCATATGTTGTTTAAACAGAACTTCTGCTTGTAGTGTTTTCTGCTACACTTTTACTCACTTCACTCCTGAAATTATGGTCACAGAGAACACTGCATGATGTACTTGCATTAATTCGTGCAAATACCCTGCGGAAGTGACATTGGCACTTGCTCACCATAGGATTCTGTTTCTGACTAAATTGATGATTTACTTTCCCACTACAAGGTGTTCATCAAAGGGTTGGCAAACCTCAATAGAGCAGTGCATGATGATGTGGTTGCCATAGAGATGTTGCCTAGGAAACAATGGACCCTTCCTTCGTCTATGATACTCGCAGATGAAACACAAAATGCTGATGATGAAGATGAAATTATTGATGATGATGAGGTTGGTGATGACAGTAGATAGAAGTGTAGTTGAAGAACAGACTTTACAGTGACAAGAATAGATAAGACTTGATAAGACAGGCACAAAGATGAAACTAAAACTATTATTGTGGCATGTAACAGATTAAAAAAATGGATGTTAAATGAGATGTCAGTTTCTTTCACTTTCACTTATCAGTACTGAGCTAGTATCGATCTGAACTAAGGAATGAGTGATGTGTGAGTCTATAAAGAAACTTTCGTTAAATTTCAGTCCAAACTTTTGCCAAGAATTATGACTAAGAGTGAGTCAATAATGTTTACCGGGTACTACTGGTATTCCCTATTGGTACCTAAGGATTAAGGCTCTGTTTTAAATTTGAGGAAATGTTACAGGGTTGTCTATAATTTTCACCTGTAGGAGACGGAGTCTAAAACTATCAAAGGAATGAAACCACTTCCCACTGCCAAGGTTGTTGGCATCATAAAGAGAAACTGGCGACCTTACTGTGGTATTTTACAGGTATCAACTTTGTCAGGGGTAAGACTTGTCTTTTTAATTTAATATCAGATTTTACTGTACAGAAATGGCACAGTGTGGGACAAATTGACACTTGGCATGCATGTATTGACTTAGTGTAAGGGTGGCCATACTTAATTCTATGTACCTCATGACCCAACCAACCCTATATTTCTTCAATCTGGCCACACACAAAAAATGATGCCCTCTATGGCAGGATGAGAAAAAATCACAACATCACTGATTGTCATGAGAACCCCACTAATGTGCATCTGAGCTCAAATTATCGTTTTTTGCAGAAATTCAGGAAATTTGATAAAACAAATTTTGGTTCAAAGTTTCTCATTTCTAAGTCATTCAAACTGTTAAAGTATGATTATGAAATGAAAGTATTACCAACATGTACTCCAATGTTTACTTTTCTAAAAAAAATTGTTTTATTTTTAACTGACCGACTGACCCATCATTCTTAAACTGTTATGATGAAAAGCATAGAATGAAGTATTGGTGTCCTAATACATTCAATGTATTTACTTATCAGAACTAATTTTGATGTTTACTGTCGACTGATAAGTCATCTCTTAATAGTACCATCCAATAGTATTTCAAAGGCCCACTACTAATAAACTGTACTGTCGTCCAGATTGAAACAAACTCTGTGAATTAAAAGCTACAATTGAAGTGAGTATGATGATTGACATTGTATGTATTTACCAGGGGACAAGACATCTATTTATACCAGCTGAGAAGAGGATACCCAAAATCAGAATAGAGACCAGACAAGCAGACACATTAAAAGGACAAAGAATTATTGTCAGTATTGATTCATGGCCAAGAAATTCCAGATATCCTCAGGTATACCGTAGTAAATTGTCATATTTAGCAGAGTGATGGTTATAGTAGTACGTAGATGTTGTGTGATTCTGACAGAAATAATGAACACTGCCACCATAGTTAACGTTCTGTAGCTAAACTTGTTATCAGTGCCCTCTAGAGTTGTACTTGTAAAGTATGAGTTCCTGTTGATGTGATATATAAATTGAAAGATGTTCAATTTTCATATAAAATGAGAATTCTTAAATTTGTCTGAAAAAAAACAAAAAACGTTGGAGTGCTTTTACAAACGGTAAATACCCAGTTGAAATTATCATGCTGTTACCGTATATTCGATTTCAGGGCCATTTTGTTAAAAATCTAGGACCAGTTGGTGACAAAGATACAGAAAATGAAGTCCTTCTTCTTGAACATGATGTCCCACACCAGAGCTTCTCAACAGCTGTCCTCAGCTTCCTTCCTAGAATGCCTTGGTGTATTACAGAAGAGGTAAGGTAGACATGTGACTGTAACATGCATGATCAAATGACAGACTAGCCACACAATTTATAGTCATATTTAAATAAAGGTGCAATATCCATGTAAACTGTGGCTTTGCTAAGTATAGTTATTTTTCTCAGGACAGTTGGACGGATGGGAGGGGGAATAGTGTTGTAATTTGCTCTATCAGTAAGAGAGTTTTTTTGTATTGAACAGTAGCAAATTATACAAGATATTTTTACCACTGTTCTTCTCTAAAATAATGACCAAACATTTGAAACTGGTATATAATATTACTGGATCCCACCGCACCCCTAATATTACTGGATCAACTCAAATCCCAAATCCCCACCACCACCACCACCACCACCACCACCACCACCACCACCACACCACTGCCTCCCAGGTAAGACTTCATGAAATACAATAAAACCTGTGCTGTCAGTGTTTGACACACATTGTTTTTTTATTTGATTTCATACCAGGATGTAGAATGCCGTGAAGATCTCCGTCACCTATCTATCTGTAGTGTTGATCCACCAGGCTGTACAGATATAGATGATGCATTACATTGTAGACAGTTAGACAATGGAAATCTAGAAGTAAGTACATAAACTTAACTGCCATTAGTGAACCAGAGTTCTGTAGCTTTTATTTGTCATGCTAGTGGTACAAACTAAACATAAACACATGCAAAGTGGTTTGGAATGTGAGTTACATTGTATGGTAAATATGGTCAGAAATTACAAGAGGGTTTACACCTTGGTGCTCCTTGGTACTTCTTTCAGGAAGAACAATGAATAAATTTCATGAATACAGTATGGCTGAGCATACATTTCTAAAAGGAATACATTGTATATACCAGTAATGTGTGCCAAGTTTTCTTGAAAACTGCAGTCAGTCCAACCACAATGATTAGCCAATTTGAACTTGAGAATAGTGAAATTTAGTTTGATAAAAAAAAAAGTCCTCTAGTCTATGTTAAAACCTAAAACCAATGTTTTTACCTTACATGGAAGGTGTTCTTTAGGGTAAAAAGGTGTGTCTGAGTTTTACAAGTAGGCAGTGGTGAATGACAATGTTTTCCATTATGTTGACCATTCCTCATTGACAGTGTCTATCTATGTACCACCTTTCATTGCCAGGTTGGTGTACATATAGCCGACGTAACACACTTCATCAGACCAGGTAATGCATTAGATGCTGAGGCTGCTAACAGAGGAACTACTGTATACTTAGTGGACAAGGTGAGTATGATGTTTGTAACTACATGTATAAGACAAGGTGAAATCAAGTAATAATGCATTATTTCACCAAAGTGCATGAAAACTTTGCCCTTCTAGTACAGTATGCAGTCACATAGAAGAAACTAAAATGCAGAAATAATGTAATATGTTTTGACAGTGAAGGTCTTGTTTTAAGAGAAAAAATTTGATCGAGATTGTACATTCAGACATTTTGGAACATTTTTTTTCAGAAGATTTGATTATTGGAAAGGGGATGGGGGGGGGGGGGGTGTCTTTTTAGCTGAACAACAAATTGTATTAAATTGATTGACTTAGTACTTCAAATGTCAAGCTATACCTCATGAGGGTGTGTGTGTGTGCATGTGTGTGTGTGTGTGTGTGTGTGTGTGTGTGTGTGTGTGTGTGTGTGTGTGTGTGTGTGTGTGTGTGTGTGTGTGTGTGTGTGTGATATTCTAGCAACTTTAGCACATGTCAGTAAATGGGGATTTATGAGCAATTTACATAATACCATATAGTGGCTTTTCTTACTCCAGTGATGCATTAAATGTACCTGCCAAACTCAGATGTGATAACTTTGTATGTCTTTCCGCTTTTCAGAGAATTGACATGGTACCAGAATTACTCAGTTCTAATTTGTGCTCTTTACGTGGTAATGAAGAACGATTTGCCTTCTCCTGTATTTGGGAAGTGAACCACAATGCTGACTTGATAACTACAAGATTTACCAAGAGTATAATCAAATCTAGAGTAAGTTTTACAAATCCTATCCAGTGTCTACTCACAGTATGCAATATACTATACACAAGCCAGGTTGTACATGTTCTAACAGACAGGATTTATTTTCTGGTTGACTCATGCCACGACAATGCATGCATACTCAAATAATTTCTGATTATTTCTCATTTACTACAATCCAATGTGTAGGCGGCCTTGACCTATGAACTAGCCCAGCTGAGAATAGATGACCCCACCATGAATGATGAGGTCACTCTAGGACTTCGTCAACTCAATAAACTAGCCAAGATATTAAAGAAAGGCAGAATTGACAAAGGGTAAGCCATACATTTACTTACAATGAAATACATATAGAATTGTCTTGGATAAAGTTGTGTGTTAGCCCTGATCTGAAAGCTTAATCCACTTTTGATTGAATCTAAGTTTCTGTACCTTGTAAATTCACTATGTTTGATACAATATTGGATGCTAAATGTTGGTTTCATTCACTTTCACATATCACTATGTACGGGCATTGATCAGAACTTAGTCAGAAATTATGTAATCTATATAGTTCTTGTTCGGCAACTTCCATAATAAGAGTGTTTACCATTTTATAACAATGCAAGCAGTCGACAACACATTAAACAAAAATTGTAATTTCAAAAGTAAACTTTCCATTGATTCTTGTACTAAAGTTGACTAATTATGTTTTACCAGGGCATTAACACTGGCATCTACAGAAGTAAGATTCAGTATGGACAGTGAGACACATGATCCAATAGATGTAGAAACCAAACAACTCAGGTGAGTAAAATACAAATATCAGGATGACACTTTGTACTTCCTTGTTTCACACCACAATGATGGTTCAGTTGGTTGAAGATATATTTGTATATGTACATTAGAAAAATGTCTCAATGGTATGAGAAAGTATTACTAGTATGTCAAATGACAAATTTACTGAGAGAGAGAGAGAGAGAGAGAGAGAGAGAGAGAGAGAGAGAGAGAGAGAGAGAGAGAGAGAGAGAGAGAGAGAGAGAGAGAGAGAGAGAGAGAGAGAGAGAGAGAGAGAGAGAGACAGACAGACAGACAGACAGACAGACAGACAGACAGACAGACAGACAGACAGACAGACAGAGACAGAGAGACAGACAGGGAGAGACAAACACAGGCAGACAGACAGACAGGCAGAGAGACAGAAGACAGACAGGGAGACAGACAGATAGACAAAGATAGGGAAGGAGATACATGAAGAAAGACAGACTGAGTGACAGAGAGGGGGATACAGACTTTCATCTGTTTTGATAGCATGTTTGAAGTTTAGAAACTTAAGATAACTTCCTTTTTGTGAAAATTCTTTTATTTGACAATAGGGAAACCAATTCTATGGTTGAAGAGTTCATGTTGCTGGCTAATATCTCAGTTGCTAAAAAGATAAAAGAAGTCTTTCCACAGTGTGCTTTATTAAGAAGACATCCAGCCCCACCACTGTCAAATTATGAACCACTCGTAAAAGCTGGGGATTCAAAGGTAAGTTGATACAAAACTTTTGAAATCTGCAGGAGATGGAAAAAGTATGGTAAAATTTGCAAAGAATTTCATATCTTGTAGTTGTACCATGGTAAGGAACCCAAATAAAATACAGGTAGATTTTAATATCTTGTCACCGTTATCAAAAACAGTGCATGTCTTCATTTTACAAGTACACATACATGTATGTAGTAATCAAAAGTTGACCAAATCTGGACTACCTCATTTGTACTTGTGTTACTCTTTACATTGGAGCTAGGGAAACCCGATGCAATGATTGAACACCCTAAGTTGACGGTTTAGATGTACCTGTGCTTTTACATGTTTGATACCACAGTGCCCCTGACAACCAATCAATGTTACCTGGTTTGTGTGTGAATGTCAGTGTGTATGTGAAAATAAGAGATGGGGATGCAGTTGTATATCGAATAACATCAATTCATCTCTACAAAAGGAGCCGTGGTGTTAGTAGGATGTACAACTCAGTGCCCATGTCTTGTTGTATATCTTTACATGTACAGTTCAGAGGCTGAATAAACATATCATTGCAACCAAATTGTGTAAGCTGATAGTTGATATACCATTGTTGTAACAAACTATCAAATTAAAGCATCACCATTTTGTGAGCTATTCTTACAACACTAGAAATTTGATGTGAACTTTATTGCCACTTTTGTTGTCTTTTTCTTGACAGGATGTGAAAATATCTACAGACACAAACAAAGACTTGGCAATCTCCTTAGAGGAGGCTGAGCTACCAGGCCAACCATACTTCAATACTCTACTGCGAATGTTAGCAACACGTTGCATGATGCAGGCAGTGTATTTTTGTAGTGGCACCCTGCCAGAGGAGGAGTTCTACCATTATGGTTTAGCTACTCCCATTTATACCCATTTCACATCACCCATTAGAAGGTAACTCTATTTCTACTCCATTTAGACCCATTTCACATCACCCATTAAAAGGTAACTATATTTCTACCCCCCCCCCCCCCCCCCCCCCCCATTTATACCCTTTTCACATCACCCATTAGAAGGTAACCATATTTCTGCTCCCATGCAAAGGATTTGGGTTTTTTTGATAGACAAGAGCAAATTGGAATCATGATTGCAAACTTTCAACCTGTTGTAGGTGATTTTTTGTGTAAAATATCTTCTGTTGTACGTGTCTGACTGTTCATTTCCAGACTGTATATTTCCTCCAATTCTACTTCTTCCCTCTAGGTATTCTGATGTGATAGTGCATAGACTATTAGCCGTAGCCATAGGTGCTGATCCGTCATATGCAGATTTACTGGAGAAACACAAAGCACAGGTTTGTCTCATATTTATAATACCCAACTTACTTGGTATTGGACATTTCAAAATGATGAATATGTACATTTTCGAGTGTTTTCTCTCCATTTTACCAAAATCTTTCATTTCAATCACTATTCAATTCACAATTCACTAAAATGCCACCATTTCTGATATCATCACAAAAAGAAGAAAAGACAACAAAGATGGCAGTATGCAAATTATTCACAAATTGATAATTTCTTATGTTTCAGTCCTTGTGCAACAATCTCAATTACCGTCACAAGATGGCGCAGTATGCTGGGAGAGCATCAGTGGCACTACATACGCAGGTACGTTAGATTTGCCTAACTAAGTACATAGCAGAGTTAGGCATTTTGCAGATCAACTGGTCAGGCTGTGGCAGAGTTAGGCAAAACCTTTGAAACAGTATCCTCTTGAATGAAGACAGTGTATGAGTCATCATTTCCTGTCAAATGTACAGCATTAAAATTTGATCATGTCTACTGAATGATTTAATTCTCTTTGATAGTCTCTCGTTATTTTGATGCATTTTTGATTGCCATTAATTGATCTGTCCTCAGGAAAAAAGGTGTCTTAGAAATTTATTATTTTTGTCAATCATGTTCAGCAATTCCAGCCCTAAAGGAATGCTGCATTACACTAATTATGAATTCATGCATTTGAGATTTACGGAGCCATTGTTAGCATTATTTCATGATTCATTTTGTACATTTGTCTCTTTGCTCTCAATAAAAAAATCATGATTTCTCATAATACAGAAAATCTAATCTTTCTAATTTGCTGAATATAAAAATACTATTTTTAAAATGCATGATATGTTGTGTTGAATAAAAACAGCTGATAAAACTCCCCATAAAAACTGAATGAAGTACAGATGACATAATACATTCCCTACTATAAGAATTGTAACCCAGTTCCATCCACCCTCATCAGTCTGCTCTTTGAGTGTTAAGGGCAATGAGGGCGCTTTTTCTCAAATTCATGTAATTTTTTGACATTTTTATTTCTAGCTATTCTTCAAGGATAGATCTGTGGATGAGGAAGGCTTTGTTTTATTCGTACGTAAAAATGCCCTACAAATCCTTATTCCCAAGTTTGGTCTGGAGGGTACACTATTCCTGAAAGATAACAAAGGCAACAGTTTGTTCACTTTTAATGAGGAGGTGAGTACTATCCAATCATTGTCTGTTCTGAATGTCACATGATAAAAGGTGACCAATCATTGTGGCTGTATTGCAACCATGTCCTTTGATAGTGTGCTAACATCGTTTTGGTCAAGACTATGATGTTCACACATACCCCCATCCTCCAACATTATGCAGATACACATATGGACACACATAAACATGCAAGCATACATGCATAGACATGTGAAGACACACATTTTCACATGTGCCTGCATACACACACACACAAACGCACGCACGCACGCACGCACGCCACACACACACACACACACACACACAAACACGCACACACGCACACACGCACACACACACACACACACACACACACACACACACACACACACACACACACACACACACTAAGAGTTGGACTGATATTTGTCTACACAAATCAAAACTGCAATGAAACATACGCTTATCAAAATACCAGTAGTCCAGCTGTGAAATGATAAATAATAATATGTAGAAATGTACACGGGTCACATTGCAGTGGATTAATATGAACAGATGTAGCTAATAGTTGAACCACTTAAATAAATCATGATATAATACCAGTAGTGTAATCTGTATAGAATTAACAGTGTGCAACTAGCACTAAGTGTGTTTAACCTGTTAATTTCCCAGTGCATACAACTATATAATTGGAGGTGTAATGTCATATATCTTAATACAAGATGTAAGGTGTGGCGTCAGATTACTGAATGTTGTAGATACACTCCAGCTGTAATGTTGATTATTGCCATGTTGGGGAAAATATATAAGAAAGGGATTTGTTTTAATACGGTCAAGTAAAATTGTTATGATAACAAGTTACAATCACAGTTTGTATCACCACTGTACCACCAAGGTTATAATAACAATTCAGTTTTTCAGGTTAGAATCTAAACCGGTGGACTGATTGTACTATATAGGGAGAGAGGGGAATGTAGAACAGTGGACTGACTATACACTGATACACATTTGCATTCAAGCTATTGAGTTAGCTTACAATGTAGAACAGTGGACTGACTATACACTAGATACACATTTGTGTTCAAGCTCGGGAGTTTGTAGAACAGTGGACTAGCTATACATCTGTGTTCCAACTAGGGATCGGAGTTTGGCATGGTGTTAGGTTAGGGATGGAAAGTCCCCAGCAGAAACATAGGATTTGTGTTGTTTGGAATGAATGAGCACCGTTTATGTGTTCCTTTTTGTAAAATGTCATTTCATGTGTAAATGTAATCATTGGCCTTGTAACAACAAATGATGAGGCACCTAGAAATTCCTTAGATATTAACTCAAAATTAGGGATATTCAAATATGATGGTCTGAGTTCCTTGTTGTAACATGATCAGTTATTTTTACTTGCCACCTGCAACAAAAACACAGACAATGCTACACTGTAAACTATAGACTTTGAACTTCAGAGGAAAACAAACACACAATTGTATGTTATGCCATTTTTTGTAGATTTAACAGAAATATGGAATGTGGTTGTGTTTGTACAAATAATAAGAACAGCAAGGACACATTGAGAGAGTTAACAAATATTATAATGTAGAAGATAGATCGATAACACAGCTGTACTATGAATACCAGATATCAAAATAATATCACCTTATTATATACAATATAGTATTTTTAGGTTGTATTATTGATTGTTTAGTATTGTATTGTCATCAGTAACTTTAACCCCCAAGGCCATGCTAGGTAGTTTTACAATGATTCATTCTCCCCAAGGGTCCATGTGTAATTTCACAAATATTTTTACAGCATTCTTTTGTGTCATAATATATTATGTTTGATCCACTTGAGTTAAATGAAGCTCTCCTTGAAGTACATACATCATAACTTCATAATGTGAAATGTTTATCTGCTAATTTTGTGAGTTTGAGATTGTCTGCAGTATTGACAGTTTATAGACATTAATGAGAGAGAGAGAGAGAGAGAGAGAGAGAGAGAGAGAGAGAGAGAGAGAGAGAGAGAGAGAGAGAGAGAGAGAGAGAGAGAGAGAGAGAGAGAGAGAGAGAGAGAGAGAGAGAGAGAGAGAGAGAGAGAGAGAGAGAGAGAGAGAGAGAGAGAGAGAGAGAGAGGGGGGAGGGAGGGAGGGAGGGAGGGAGGGAGGGGAGAGAGAGAGAGAGAGAGAGAGAGAGAGAGAGAGAGAGAGAGAGAGAGAGAGAGAGAGAAAGAGAAAGAGAGAGAATGATTCACTCAGACAAAAGTAAGTGTAAAGGTCATTTTTTATTGGCAATGTTCTTTACATAGTTTGGTTGGTCTGTCATGTTCTTGTGGATAGTCAACAAATTTCAAGTATAGTGTTGAGTACTTTTAGTCCCTTCACTAATATTAAATCTAGTATCAAGAACTCAAAGTCATCTTTAGATTGCATCATTTAGAAACATTTCTTTCAAGATAAGTCACTTTTGAACTGAAATTTGACATTTGATTTAGAAAGAGAAATATTTGTATGGCTCCTTTTCAAAAATAATTTGAGTTTTGATAAACATTTTGACATTGATCTACAAAAGGAGATTATTTGTACAGTTCATGTGACATCCAAAATTGATGTGAGATTTGCCAAAAATTTGCTCAAAAACAAGAAATTTTGGTCAAATTGTAGTGATGAGAAAATTCCTGGCAGCAAAGAGGTTAATAATAGAATAACAATTACAAGAATAGTTGTATTATAATGCGTGGTTAGCCTTGTTTTACTCGTGAATGACAGAGGGTGATTACATTTTTTAAAATAACAATTGTAATATTTTTTGCTGGTTCAGTTACACGTATGTTAAATTAACTAGCCTGCATGGTTTCTGTTTTGGGGTTACTCCTTGTGTACATAGTTGCCCAAAATATCCATATATGTATATATATGTACAATAACTAAACTTTTCTTTTTGTGTAAATCAATATTTCATACATTTCAATTATTGCTAGCTTTTCAATCAGAGTGTCCGCGATTTTGTTGGTGGTAGATTTCATGAAATTTGGTATCCATTGTACTCCACTAACTGAAATTTGATGCAACTCTGTCGTACCGACAGAACACAATGCAGTCTCAAATATAGACATTACCCAAATTGAGGACAGTGTCGCTGACTTGTTGAAAGTTACCTCCCATCATGAAATGGTCAACAAGTCTATAAAAACTGAATGCTTAATTTTGTATTGTTTTATGACCAGTCCAATTCCCACATAAATTAGAAACTACACTCTGTGCATATGAAACCTAATTGCCATTGTCACACCCCCAGATGACCTCTGATGACCTTTCACCTTGAGACAGAAGGAAGGTCGTTGAAGAATCCAACCTTACACATGTTACCCATTCATTTTATGTTCAACAGATATCTGTATGTGTGATCTTTTGATGAAAGAAAAACAACATTTCAAATTAATGACAGAGTTGATATTCCACTTTCCAAGGTTTTGTTAGTGGTACATTTATCCCTTCACATAGTGTACATGTACCTGCTGCTGTTTTGTTACTATAGAATAATATATACATGTTTTGTGTGTCACAGCTGCTGTGATCAATATATTGTTACAAATTTATGAACCAAGAGTATTAAAAGATGTATTATGCTGATAAGGTGTAGAAGTATGAATTTATACCATTTATGTGCACACCTATTTAGGTCATTTTGTATTTTAGAAAAAAAAAATAGTTCTGTAAAAACTACTGGAGAATATACTGTTGGGGTTTTCAAACAAAAAAGTGAAAAATTCATTCAAATGAATTTTGTGTGGATAGAGTATAGCACATATGAGTGTGTCTTAGTAAGAATTCATGATAGGAAGTGTGAAATTTTGCAGAGTTCATTGCACCATAGACCCTACACCAAATTTTGTGTAGGGTCTATGATTGCTCCTACTCCTCACCCATAACAAACTTAAAGCTCTACATGCCTCTATGCTCTATTAATCCTCTGTTTGCATATGTGTTTTTACTAGCGAAACAAGATGCCAGATCCTCCATCTTTTCCATGTGTCCACACCTTTACTTCAAGGCTTAGAAATCAAATACCATGCAGTGATACCACTTCTGAATTATAAATGATTTTGACCTTTTACTCTCATTATTTTAATGACTTTTTTCCAGATTGAATGAAATTACAGTGTAATGACAGAGATATGGCAATGTCTATAATTTATTTCCTTTATAATTATGTATGAGTCATCATGGTTAAACAACTTGAAACCTGCAAATCCTCTGTCAAGCCTTGCCACAGTTCTTTCTGATAATGTCTAAAGTCCTTGGCTTAGATTTGAACCACAATTGTGCCACAGTCAACTCAGCTGTATAATTGGGAACCTGGTAGGATAGAAATTACAATGTGAATGCTTTAATCCTATGCACTTACAGAGGCTGTAATGGATTGTATGCTCCCCAGGGAGTTGGGGGCATGTAAAGGGTCATCGTAGTTATAAGCCTGCATCAGGAGTAATAATTGTAAAACATCTTGAGCACAGTGTGGAAAAGTGCTATATAAAAACTAATATTCTTAATATTTATTATTAGCCCATGAAAATTGTTAAAGTGTATGTATCCATGTCTTCAAACCAATGCATTATTGCCATGTATTTCAATTTCATTGGTTCCTCTGTGATGGTTAATATTCCATGATTGGCTTTTCCCAAACAGCTGCACCAAACTTCCCAGGAAAACAGGTGACCAACTAATCAAAAACTTCCCAGCAAAACAGGTGTTATCAACCAATCAACAATTCCCCAACAAAATAGGTGTACCAACTAGTCGAAGTTATCCATCTTAAAAAATTAAAACTGTCTGATATCACTGTCTGATATCACTCCCTAATCATTAGAAATTATAACCAAGATGTCCCTTTTAAACAAGATGTCTCCCTACATGCTTTCAGGCAAAATTTATGATACAAAATAACTAAATCTTAATTAATTGCAGATTTTGCAAACATAATTGCAGTTGTCAAACAATGTACAAAATTAATTCAACATTAAAATCAAGAAATAGATTGATATATGGACTGTAATACATTACAGTGGTGAGAGATAGACTTATGGAATACCTACTTATAAAGTCAGCTAAAGTTAAAGAAGTCATATTTCAAAAATGGAATGACAAATTAATTAAATGTCCATTCAAGATTGTTTAATAGCAGTCTTTAGTCACCAGGCTAGACATTGATAAATTCATATATTCAAATACTCATTTTTCATAGATCAGTAGAATATTTTGCCGCTGACAAAACCAAAATAATCAGAGTGCTCTGTCATTATTCACCATTGAATAAGTACTTACTAAAAATGGTTGATGAATATTCATGAGGGATATCAGATTGAGACAATCTCATTGGTTGTAGTGTTCTGCTGCAAGCAAAAATCTTACCAATAGTGCTACATTTTATCATGTGGTTCAAATGTAGTGCTATTAAAATAAGATTGTTGAGCCAGACGACATATTGTTTTATGTTTCATAATTGTATTTGATCAAATTGATGGATACACTTATTATAGATGGCTTTTGTGTGTTGTACCATTACTGCAAGTAGGCGATTACTTTTATTGTTGTTGATGAGTAATACTTCTTCATGTAAGTGTCTGAACATAGCACCTCTAAAGGTTTACAAAGACATAAAAATATCAGGGAGTTCATTTTCAAAGTAATTTAAAGTGTGTGATGAGGGGTGGGGGGGGGGAGCTCCTGTGTAATGGCTAGGTTGTACAATGTATATGTCTGACAGACTCAATGAATAAAAAGTCAACAGTCTTTCTATATGTCAGTCATACTAAAATAAATTCAACCTCAGTGAAAAATAGTATATTGCTAATAAATGTTGACAGTGAGTAATAGAATAACCCCCAAGTGTAACGAATAACATGTTTCTGAATCTGAGTCTTCTAAGTTCTATAATATAATACTTTCATTACAATGATCTCTCAATAGTCTTTAGTATCATGTAAAAATTCCCCTTGGCCTTCTGGACAAAACTATATATCTCACACACAAAGTAGTCACTGTTTGTATTCCCCCATTTGTTAAACAATGTACCTCCATGCAACTTCTTTCCCCTAATTTCTAATAAAATAAATATTTATGGCGCATCATTAATCAGGAACTCATTACCTGTTTTTATGTCAATGATGTGCCATAGAGGGCACTGTTTATTCTGAAATGTCTATTAATTTAAATCATGTCAAGTATATACATCATACATGTAGCTCTCTGAAACTAAAAATTCCTTGATTAGTCACTCAGAACTCATACTGGCCAACACTGCATTTTTATTAAACACTGTACCCATGCTCAGCATTTTCTTATAAAAGAATCCTTGCTAAGCAGTAATACATTAGATGAAGGCCTATTTTGGTGAAATAAGACACGCACACATGTAATCAACTTCAGTAATAACATGATAACTCAGCTTGCCTTTCCGCATCTTTAAGAAGCTTTTTTTAAAGTAATAGTGAAGACAAACAGCATGATCATCTAATGCATTTCTATAGCCTTGAATAGTGTCTGCTGGATTACACGTTGTCATGGTAACAGCATATTTCATGAGTTGACCGTCAGTTTAATAAACTGGATTAACATGTGATTCAGGCAATTATTGACTATTTTGTTCTAAAATGCGGAATGCATAACGTTGTTATAAAAATGAAGTAGTAAATGTAATTGTGTTGATATGCACACACACACAATAGTTCATGTTAAATGCAAGGTAGGACATCACGCACTGCTAAAGAGAGGCACTGCTAAAGAGAGTCGTGAATAATATAATATCATTTAAGAACAAAGTGAAATAAAAAGCAAAATTGGATAAACATATGCAAAACCCCATGCTGTGTGAGTGCCAGTGTGGGTACTCGGGGTATTGTGTTCGTGTTTGCCGTGTTTTCTGCAGCACTTTCACTCACTATGCTCCAGAAAGTACTACTGCAGAGAACACTGCAAGCACTTGTGCAAATATATCCCAAGTACACCACACTTGCATTTGTGCATGTTTTGTTTTTTTGTAAAACTGGAATGTGTTATTATTTTTGGTTACTACGTGAATATATTTCAACCTAGTCTAGAGGCTAGTCATGGCTTCTAAAATTTTCTTGCATTGGGATGAAGAGAAATTGTGAGATTCAAAGTCACAGATTAAACCCCTAGACTAATTTCAACTGAGATTTCCTAATACTTGAAGTGGACTATCACTGTATCACAGGCAGTGATTTGTGTTACACAAACCATCTGCTGGGAATACACCGATAAAATAGACAGTATCCGTTTCATGTTTGTATAATTAACATATAATCAGACTTTAATTAAGATGATGAATTTTACTGTAATTAATTTGATAGCAGTGAAATGATTAAGCAGTTAAATGCAGGAAATACAGAATGGAATGTTGGTAGATTTGGGAAGTGGACATTATGCAGTAAGGCAGGGTAGACAGGAAGCATTACTGAATACAAGCATTTGACCCTATGACTTGTAATCACTGGTTATTGATGTTGTGTCTGGTCTTCGCATAGTACTATCTTTGTCATGCCTGCAGTAAAGCTATCAACCCAGACTTTCAAGTGGCTCCAGTTTTTCGACAAGTCAAGATGCTGCAATTGTGTCTATGGGTTTCTAATTAATATCCATTCAAGCTAACGTCCTGCACTGTCAGTGTATTTCTATAAATAGGAAACTAGAATGTATAGATAAAAAAAGTAATTATCGTCAGTGTCGCATTTCTTGCATAAAAGGAAACATCATTTTATGAATAGAATACAGATAATTGCAAAGGTTGATGAAATAAAAATTTGATATGTACAAAATTTCCCCCTGAATCTCTATTTTGATGTATAGTCATTATTAACAAGGCTGTCACTCTGTTGGTTAAGTAATAACAGGCCTTTATATAATACATACTGATTAGTATAGTACAAACTGTGCATTACTGTCAAATAGAGTCTGATAAAGCCTGCAGATGCTGTGAAAGCCCAGCTGGCATGGCTGTCAAGTGTCTACATCCTTTTTCTCCTTCACTTTTTGTTGTAAACTTGAAGACGGAATTACACTGGGTCCATTATTTTCAATGAATCATGCAATTATGCTATATTTGGTCAGTAAATTTCAAAACTGAAATTGTCGGTGCTCTTTTGAGAACAAGGTTTTTTTTTCAGTCTGATTTTGTCACTGCAAATATGGTATGTTGTTTTACTGTCATAATTTCAAAAGGAGTTTGTTGAATGTCAATGCCATATACATTGTATGTACATATGTATGTATGTATAATGTATGTATGTATGTATGTATTATGTATGTATGTATGTATGTATGTATGTATGTATGTATGTATGTATGTACCGGTATGTATGTACCGGTATGTATGTATGTATGTATGTATGTATGTATGTATGTATGTATGTATGTATGGCAAATTGTCCCAGAGTTTTAAAAATAGCCCCCCCCCCCCCCCCCCCCCCCCATGCTATACTGGTAGTGTTTGTAATAATAGTCCAATTGTCAACTAAGATCACTGTATGTTGTGAGTATACATTCATTGATATATGAATGAACTAGTGATATGACCTTTAATTTGACACCAATTAAGGCCAGGGATTCCTCACTTCCATAAGTGTTATTTTATCACTAGGGCCATACAGATTGTTCTTTTGTTCTGGACCAACTATTTCAATAGCTCTGCCAAACAAGTGTTGGACACACCTAAATTTTAATCCCTGATCTGAATGTGGTCATTTTTACATACTAAGTAGAATTTAATCATAATCTGATGTAGGCCTTGAAAAATGTAGTTTTTGGGGGCTACAGTCTTCATATTGGTCAGGCCACATACAATACTATTTATTTTGACTACAAAGTCAGCACATGATTGAAATATGAAACTACAAAAACAGAGATTTATTTATTCTGTCATATCAGAAGGTTTCGGTTAGATGAGTCATATTCTGACTCAAGGAGGAGGTATGGTTACATCATTGTATCAGTATGTTGACCCCCTGACCCCTGCTGCCCTCCCCAGGATGTACATGTATACAAGTATCAGTCTGTCCTCTGACATCTTCATATGATGTCATCCTACCGTGAGCACAGTGTGTACCTTTACAGTAAGGCTTTGAATGGAATAAACTGATGTACAGATTACGAACACAGGAAGCCAACCCACATGATGTTTGTGATGATAGATGTAGTCTGTTACCAAGTGGTCCATATGTGTAGGAAGTTATGCAAAGATTAACCCAGGCATTTTTTAATACTTCCTAAACGGCACCATCTATGTTCAATTTTCCAGGGGGTTTAATATACGAATATCTTCTTTGAAACAGTATAGTCAGATTTGTTTGCACCAGATCTGCCATTGTGCTGTTGACCACAGTTCCTCTATCACCCATAGGTGTACAACTCGGGTATGCAGTCTCAGGACAAGCAGTGACCATGTCCTCATTCAAAACACACTCAGTTGGAAATCTTGTACTCATTGAAGAGTTTGGCCACCAAGTGTCTTGATTATAGCTAATCAAAGATATCAGTAAAATTAAAATAAATATATTTTTTCACAAAAACTTTTTGACATTTACTTTAAATAATATTACATCTTAGGACAGCTAGAATGAGTTTGAAAGGTGACATCATTTGATATTAATATTTTACCCAATAACAATAACAAGTATTGTCATGTAAAAAACCAACACTAAGTTTTGAGAGTATAATGATACCAGAGATATAATGTTAACACTATGACATGTCCCTTGGGGTACACTGAAGTAAGATAATATAGAGTATAGACTCTAAGATATGGTGACAGTAAGTCTGTCCATACTACAAAATCTGATCCAGATCCAATTTGATTTACATGTCCATAATTGTAGTTAATGTGTATATAATACGAATTAACTGATCCAGATCGAAGCCTACTCTGGGTGGTGGTTTTGATCCGGATCAAAGTAATTCGAATCAGATCGCGATCAGTTAGGCCTGGTGTGGACAGGCACATACTCCAGTGAATTAGTTTGATAATAAGTAATTTGAATCGAATCTGGTAATGTGTAGACAGGTACTCTAATGTAATTCAAATTGAATCCATCTTTCAAATATTTTATTGTTGACGGAAAGTGGATTCGATGTGGATTAAAGTGATCTGGATCAGTCTAATTCAGAATGGATCCGGATCAGATATGGACAGGGCTATTGTTCAGCCCAAAATCAGTCTTCTCTTAACATGCTATAGTTGCTGTACTGGCTGATTACATGTAAAGACATAGCACAACAAGTCATATCTTACAGACTATATAGATTACAGACTCATAAAGGAACACAGTGATGGAATAAAATAATATTACCACCACTAAAATATTACAATGAAAAGATAAAAATATGTCAAAGATCTTTAGTCCTTGGAAAACAATTGTGGAATGGTGATAAATGTCTATTATGAAACCATATATTGTTGTTATATGGGATAATAGCACGATATATTTTAGTTGACTCTAAATCACATGCTTAAAGGTACATAATCCAAGGCCAAGAAGTATAGAAATACAGTTAATTTCTCTTCTCTCTGAAGGCCTGTGGAGGAATTCGTAATCTGCCTTTTCTACAAGAGGTTGGGGAGGGAGGGGGAGGTGAGGGGATGTTATATTCCAGCCTTGAGACTATCTGTTGAGACATTTATTATTTCAACAGTGCGTCAATGATTTATTTGTTTGTTCATAAAACTGTTGACCTCTCAGACAGGAAGCACAAATCCCTAGCAACCCGATACAAGTCTGTCAAATCGTTAGCAGCACAGCACATGTTTGGCTATAGCCCCAAGGATAAAGCAGAACGTGTGGAGCATCGCCTGTGTTTTACAGTCTGGTAAGTCCCTTGCCAGACTTCAGCTCTGAAAAACTCATTGTTGAAAACTTGGTAGTGTATTACCAGGAGACATCTACCAGGAAAAGCTAAAGGTAATCCCAGACTACCATTTGTGATGATTTTAACATCAGTCTACATGTTCATAGATCAGTGTTAATGCTAAAGCTGGTGCCATTAAAGAACTACTAGGTAAAATGTACCTAAGAACCCCAGCCAAACAAAGTTATGGTACAGTCTATATGGAAATACATGCAAGTTACCTGTCAATGACCTTTCCCTTTCTTATACTGAGGTTTTTGAACTTAAGCAAAAATGCTACGTGTGCACGCCACAAAACTCGTAAAATTAAGTGGAAAAATAAAAACTTTTAAAATTGTAAAAAAAAATCTAAAAAACTTTTAAAATTATAAAACTTGTTGAATTATGTATCTTGATATAAATCAGTTTCATTTGATTTCAGTTTTGGGATAATCATAGTTTCCATCAGTGTCAATGTCATCCCTATTTCAATGGTTTTATTTTTGTGTCATCTATTTTTTAGTAACTTTTGTGTCCTCCTTGTTTCTATGGTTACTGACCTTTATGTTATCTCTGTCTGTATAATTATTATCCCGTATGTGTGCTTAGTCTAGCAAAGGTTACTGACTTCTACTAGTCATACCCACCCACCATTGATAATACTGTCAGGTGACAGCTAGAAATTCAATACACCAAATGTTTGTCTATGATGTGATGTTGGTGTGCAGTGGTGTAACATGACAAAAGCAATGTTGTTGTAAATTTCAACAGGTTTTCTCATTTCTGAGTGCTTGTATCACCTCCTTATGGGTTTCCTATCAACAAGACAAAGGTTGCATACATTCATGTTTCAAGTGCATGTACAGCTGTTCTATAGAATTTCAGCTCAGCTTGTGATATTTCTGAAGGTGATGTGTAGTATACATTTAAAAAAAATCACACCATGTTGTACTGTGTTATATTACATTGCCACTACCTGCACATCCAATCTTGCCGTACTTGTTTCACATTACCCATCGAGTTGGTCTAAAAATCTCAATTTTAGTAGGACAATCGATACGTGGTGATGAACACCATAGCAATTATAATGGCCTCTATAGTATCACAGGAAATTCATGAAATAAATCATTCTTTAAAACAATCTGGTTGTGATTTCATAAGCCTATAACAGCAAGTATGGTTTAATTATCAATATTATCAGTGAACACCTCCTAGGCACTCCTGCTTAGTGGATGGCAGCTTATAACATCATACAAAGACAGACAGACTCCTTCTACCAGGCCTTGATTAAAGCCTATGGAGAAATTTTTGAAGGTGTTCTTTTGTACATCACACATTATAAACTCCATTCATATAGTATATATCAGCAAAGTGTTATTATAATATATATAGTTATTGCAACCTGTAATTATGCCATGGTAGTTCCTGGGGTTGGGGGTAGGGAGGAGGCGAGGGCATTTACACAGTAACCTAATTTGCCATTATTATTATTGTCTGATTTGAATATACAAATTGAAGCTCTACCAACTGTTTATGTCATGGCAGTCTGTCTAGTGTATTCACTTGATCTAATTATTAGTATAATTACAGGTTGATGGAGACCCATGATAAGAAAACAACCTGTAACTTTTTAAGTTGGCAAATGATCCAATAACATAATTTGATAAAAATGTGACATTATAGTATAACCCATTCACAGCAGTGTTATTTTGCCCTGTACATGTATATTGACAATTTTGATCTGTAATCAGGTAGGTCGATGGGAGAAAAAGACGACTGCCTGTAACAGTGTAGGTCGATGGAGACAAGTAATTTAAGGGCCTGAAAACCGACAAAACAAACACTTAATCTCCAACTCTACTTTCTTCAACATACGCATGTGTAGTTTGACAGCAGACTGTGTATGTAACCGTCACTCAATACAAGGAAGTGAAAGTGTTGTCTGAGAAGTATGCATGCATTAAAATGCTAGCATTATAAAACAGCGCCCCCACTGGCAACGTTATGATGTGTGTGAACTTGCGACCTTTGTCTGCAGACTACTCTCACATGAGACAGCAAAAAAAAGTGTCAAAAAGGGGCCAACACAGGAAGGTGTATAAATTATCCATGGAATAATTTATTTGACAACATCATGATGTGAAAAATTAGAAATGAAGTATGATTTCACGTTTATAATTGTTGATACCCGAGAACAAATTTATCCAATTTTAGAGTTATATAGTATAATTGGTGCATATTGTATCAATGTTCCATGTGTTCACATTAATCTAAGGTTACTATGAGTCACCAGCTAATACATTAACACAAGTCAGTATAGAAATATGTGTGGCTATGTATTATTCTGGTTGATAAAAGAGAACTTGCAAATACATTTGTTATGAGAATAAAAACATACCAACCAGTCATTTAGAATGTAAGGGATACTCCCATACACAAATGTATTAGCTACAACAATAGCATCATGTACTATTATAGGGATGTGTGTATTTATGAATGGAGCACAGTGGGTTAACCATAGACCGTACACAAAAACAAGGTCACTGTATTCATGTGTTGTCACTGTCAGGATAGCATTGCTTGGTGTCTTTAAAAAACAGCTACCACACCCCGAAAAGTTCAACAATTCTGTGAGACTTGCCAAGATGTGTTCAATAGAATTGTGTAAAGTACAGTGGGTGGGTGGGTGGGTGTGAGACTGGAGTACTGAATTACCTTTAGGAGCAAGGGTATGTTGACCTACACAGTGTTCGTTTCACCTCACAACCCAACATACAAAACACTTTCCTTCACTAAAACTCCAGACATCACACAAACTGAATTCTAAATAACCACTTGCAATGAAATTCACAGGACCAGCGTGAAAGGAATAGACACAACTGCGATTTTTGAAATAAACTCAATGATGAGACACCCCTGTATATATAAACAATTACACTCTGATCATATGATATGATCAAACTTAGTTTAGGACGTATTCTGTGTGATGAATTTCACTTTTGTTCCTTTATGATAGGGGAACAAGTTGTTTTTAGAGGTGATTTTTTTATTGCATGTTGAATGCCCAAGAATTCCCCTATTAATACCCGGTATGTCTTATCAATTATGCTAACAACACTGGGGAACAACAAAAAGACATGTATAAATAGTAACATTAATTATGAATGTGTATTTTCATCTGAAATAAAAAAAAAAAAGCCTGTAAACTGAGAAGCTTGTACAACTTTAATGAAATTCGTATATTGCATTGAATAGGTCTGATAAAGCTAAATCAAATGCTGAGTAATACAAAACAATTACCTCACAAGCAAAAATGCTGAACTACATGATAGAAATCAAATGTCGATAAAACAAATCAACGGTTAGTGATAACTTAATTAAATCTCCTGTAATCATTGAAAGGATTTCATAACCATGTTAGTTTTCATGTGTCTCCTAGAAACCTATAGATAATGAATAAACAAATATCAACAATACACATAACATACAAGGAAATATGATGGTCTCAACAAAACTCAACTCGAATGGAGTCCAAAAATTCTGACTTCAACCTTTCACCTTGTTATTAAACATATTAGGTTAGCAATACATATATCAATAATAGACAACACATCAAAACAATGGCACAATAATTCAGGATAAGCTGTCATAGTCTTTACAATTGAGAAGGGATACCACACACAATCCAAAACTCTAATTGAGAATAGACTATGTACAAATTGTAATACAGTAGAAGACGAAGAACATCATTTGATAAATTACAAACTATATTTAGCAAAGAGATAAATTATTTAGTGTAATTTATAATATAAATTCAGAATTCAATAGCATAGATAAGAAAGAGCAATTTGAATTTATAATGCAATCAAAACTAAAAAGAGATTATAATGGCTCTCTGTATGTATCTAAAATCATGTAAAAATCTTTGATCAAGAAAATTGTTTGACTTATATACTTATAACATTTGCCTATTGCAATGTGGCGTTCTTTAATATCTTTATTACACTTAATATACCCAAATAGAATTGTCAATTTTCTGTATGGTTGTAATAAAGCGTTATCTTATCTTTTCTTATCTTATATACACTAGCCTGAAGAATAGGCTGTCCTTATTTCACAGTATGTTACATTTAAAATTAAATGTCCTGTAATAGTTGGCTATGAAATTTTAAGAACCAGAGGGGAAATAAGGGTGGTGACAAAAATGTACATGTGTTTAGTAAAACTTATTTTGCCTTTTGTTTTTTGTCAGAACAATGTTCAATAGTATAATGATCAAGGAATTTTAAGAGATGTTAGAACAATGACTGGTGTTATGCAGTCACATTCTTTGGTGTACAAAAACAAAATTCCATCTTCAGTTTCAAAAAAAAAAATGTAACACCATAACACATAAAGAAATGACTTTTAGAGTATATGTGCATGGTGAAAGAATATTCCATGTGTGGAAGTGTTACTCTTAGATAATTATTTTAAACTAAATGGGACTGACAATGAAATGAACACAGATTGCAAACAATAGCTATTTTATGTACTATACATAAAACAATATGGTGATTATACTTGTTATTTTTAATTTAATTATCAATGCATACCTTTATGCATGTCATGACATTGATTTAGGTAATTAGCATATATATTGCATTGGCTAATGTAATGATTTATTATCAAGGTTCAAATACTTCTAGTTGTTAGGCCAGCTATATTTAGCTAACAAGATCGTGCTTATAGGTATTTATAAACCCCAATGTTTGAATGTCCTGTTCTCTCGGCAATTAGTGGTATGTTTGTCATCGGACCCATTAGAATCAATGGGACCATTCATTTGTACTGGGCCAACTTTTTCAATGCCCGCTGATTTCCTTGCCCAAATTTTAATCTTCTTAATATGACATTTTTAATAAAAATAGTAGAAGACACTGTTTTGGAACTTCAATGAATTTTGTGGGGAATACATATCTCTTCACCAGTACACTGACTCATTGATGACAAAGTTCTTGAGAAAATATTATAGTATTTTATTATGTATCAATATTGTGAAATATTTTATTCACAAATCTCACCTAGAATGCAAACTAATATTGCACTTGCTCAGCATATCCTGGTCCTGAAGCTATCCATGGCCTTGGTTTTATCTAGATCGGAGAAAATCAAGCCCAAGGAAAACATATCCCAAAGTCATGGATCTGAGAGTACACTGTGTCATGTCACAGTGTGTCTGTATTCATGCATGCATGCATGCTCTCTTGTTTTACTGTGCAAGGATATGGTATCTCTTGTTTTGATCATACAGACTGGCATAGTACACTATGAATTACTGAATCACAGTTTGAAAATCAGTTCAAGTACTTCCACCTGCCATGCCCTCAAGTAGTTTATAGTTTATGTTTACAGTAACAAGAGTGAACTTTGACCTGTCTTATCACAAAGTTCCAAATGTCAGTGCTAACTTCCCCATACACCTAATGTTATCCTGTTCCTGTTCTATGTGTTAATTTATTGTAACTTCCTCCCAATTGTAATATAATATCCTTCCTGTTTCTATAGTAATTTGTAGTCCAGGGTAGCTTTTTGTCATAATCACAGAATCTAGAGCAGTGCTGTTTTCCCCTCATTCTAAGGAATGTATATGTCATATCACTGGCATACTGTGAGTGAAATATATAGGAAAGGTGGGTGTGGCATATCTGCCAGAGTGTGGTGTCATAAAAGTAATTCAATCTATATAATGTGTTAACTAATATAGCTACAATATAATTAGCTGAAGGTAGTACACATGCAGTTTTCAGAGAGTCTCATATTCAAATGCTGTGTATAAATATAGTCTTTTTTAATCATAAAGTTTGCTGGTTGATTTTGACCGTTCAAAAGCATGGGTTGAGAGGACAGTCGAAATCAACCAGCAAAGGTCCTTAGCTATTATCCTACATAGTTGCACACTATTTCTAATGCCATCTATTCTATTGCTCAGTGGCCAACTTCTCCTTGAGATGGAAGGAAAGATTAACAGTCCCAGGTTACCTAAGCCAGTGAAAATAATATATATTAGGACTACTCATGTTCTAGCTTCTGTTATTTCTATAATCCATAGGTGAGAAGTCTCTGTCCGTGTTTAAAGTTAGAATATTAAATGTAATGTTCTATTTTCAACTCTCACAGCTACACACACAGGCTTAGAGGCTTAGACTGGGAGAATCTGGAAATGAGTCACATATTGTCCATTACAGAGGTGATCACATTTCAATAATAATTACATCACAATTATATGAAAGCAACAGAGTTTTAAAAGTCTGATCACACTAAACAATGCGCTAACAGTGAATATTAAAGGCAATATACAACAGAGACAAATAAATATTATGAATAACTTAGGGGATCGAAATTGTGGTTTGAATTTTTTTTTATATAGAAAATGTTTCACAATGGAACAAGGAAAGAAAGAGAGAAAATGGTGACAGATGGAGAGAAAAAAAACATCACAATTTTGTTTTTATGATCATGAAATAAAGGTCAATACACTTTAAGTGATGAGACTTTAAAGGTTGCTATGGATACTAAAAGATGAGGAGTGAGTCAGTGGTTATGAGTAGAGTGAAAGGAATGAGGAGTGATGAGAGAGGGCTAATTTGTTTTCCTCCAATGATGATGATTAAGCCAGAAGGAGTAGGATTCATAGCATATCGAGTGTTAGAAATTAATGAATGTGTCTGTGGGCAGGTGTCAATTTTATCACATCTTTTTCACATTTTAACAAAAACTGTCCACAAAAACTGCCCACACCGTGCAGTTTACGGGTGTAAAGTGTCCATCAACCTTTCCTGTGAAATCTCTTTCTCATGTTTTAGATGAAACAGCAAGTTTGGATTCTTGTTTTAGTTTTTGTCTAAAATCAAAATGAATGAAGCAAATTTATTTGAACAAAAACAAAAGTGTTTAAATTAAAAAAAAAATAATGCACAATATTACCTCAGAGTCTGTTTTACATAGTTTTAATATACAAACTAACGTAACTTAAGGATGTGGGTCATTTTATCAAAGCAACTTTTGGAATATGAAATGCAGTGTGCCCTCTAAGCCAATTTGACGCACCACTGACACACAATTTCTAGTGATGCACCAAAATTTGGTGTTCTCCTATCTCTAACTGTGTGATGACTTTAAAAAAATGACATTTTCTATCATTTTGACTCACAATCAACAAAATGTGGATATCTTTAGATTAGAGGGCACAGATGTATGTACTGTTATGTGCTATATTTCTAATAGTATAAATAATCAGTTTATTATTTACCCCAAATAAATATAACAGTGGGTAAATGGGAAGTCATAGCTTACAGCTTATTTGTTTAAATATTTACTTGTTACACAACACTCAATAATTTACCTCTTATTTTATTTGAATGTTTATAATACACAAAACCAATGTAGTACACATTCTTGAGATGTAATAAATTATTATTATTATTTTCAAAAATACATTTTAATAAATTAAATTAAATAATGAGAAATATAGGTTCAAGAAATGTGCAATAAAGTATCATTACAGAAGATTGAATAGATCATAAAACATTTTTCATGAAACTAAAATAGTTAATGTTTTAAGTGCGTGTGAAATTGTGATCTGTGTTTATTATGCCCCAAACTGAAGGGCTAAGCCATATTCTGAAACCTGCACTAACTGTAGCATGGGCATTATATAATTTATGTGAAAATTGTTAAAATACCAAAAATTAGGCATTGTACATGTCAGTTTATAGACTCTGAGGTATATCTATAAGCAGTGTAGTAGTAAGTTGAATCCATGATTCATTGGGGTGCTGATTTTTTAGTGACTGGAGACCCAAAATCAATTTGGTTTATACATATATTGCACCATACTATGTGTATTGCGACACAAATAAGTTTCCCCCACAGTAATTCAATACTGTTCAGGGTGCATGATATTACAAGTAAGTCATTTACACATAACACATGTTCCAGTTGTAGCTATAGTGCAGCCCTAACATTCAAGGTTTTCCACAGGGGGATGTAACAAAGGATATCAAAGTGTCAAATTATTTCCTGGTTTATTACATGGTAATTATGACATCACAATATAAGTATCACCACACTCCTCTCTTTACAGCAAAGTATTAGTGGACAGTAATGTTTCCAATTATAAAACCATTCAACGTTTATGGAAGTAGAACAAAAGTGTTTTACCTATTAGAACTTTAAGCACACTCTTCTAATGTGCCAATCATAACTTTAGTCATCAATTATCAACATCAGAATACTGGCCTTTACAATTTAGTCATAATAAATCATTACTATACTGTTTCTATAATCAATAACTGTCCTAACACTGTCCTACAGTGCAAATGACTGACAGCTTTTGTACTTTGTAAAGGCCAGGGTGTCAATCCCAGTTTTGGCATTAGTGTTATCTTATCAGTTGGGCCATAAGGATTTAATACACAGGACCTTTCTTTTGATTCGCACAACATCTTTCTATATGTAGCTCTACTAAACAACTGTTTTTTGCACCTAAATTTTAATCCCAATCTGAACCGGGCTTTCAGTTAGTGATTTATTGTGTGTTTCTTATCTACAAAGAACACTGGTAATATATTGTACTGGACATTGTTCAATGTATTCACAGTACCATTCCATGGACAATGCCTTGTAAAAAGAGTTTGGATAACAATGTCATATATTATCAGTGAATAACAGCTCAGGTTTATTCATGTATGCATGGTTGTTATTTAACCTTTACAGAGGACAGTTGTCTCATTGTTTAAGTGATGATTGTTTTTTGTTTTGTAAAGTTTTAGTAGATCAAAAACTAATGTTAAAAGGTATTTCATATTCTGAAGATTTGATGTATTAGTAAGAGTTGATGATAGAACACAGTTGTCTTCTCGTGAGAGTTCTGAATTCATCGGTTTTAATGTGAAAATGACAAAAACACTTAATTAGATTAGATTAATTCTATTTTTTCAAAAATAGGAATGTCAAAATTAATATTGTTTATAATGTATTTCAAACCATAATTCCTTTAATCCATTGCCATGTTTTTTTTTGCTAAGGTTTCGGAACCTCTTATAACTACATGTATGCCGCTTTGAGAATCCTTGTAATCCATTGCAGGTGCCATATCTAATACATATTACTAGCAGCGTGCGAAATTAACGCCGGTCCTTCGGCCCGAGACCAACAGATTTCCGTTCGGACCGACAGTTTTTCAGAATTACAACAGCTTATCGGTCCTTATGACCGACTGAAATTTGGAGTAAATAATAACTGTTATTCAAAGATATATCCAATTTCACCTACATGAATCTGATCTTGTGTTACCTATTTTACTCTCGACATCATCTCATTCAAGTCAATCGACACAGAGCTAGCTCGCTCCGTGTTGTTGTCAATGTTGATATCATGTCTACATACATGTATGACGTAGCATACAGCATTTGCTTTATGAAATTATGTTAGCAAACACATGGATTGATGTACGTCCTGTCATGTTGTAATCAACGTAAAAACTTAGAAATGTTGCATTTTTGTTGCCATTGTTGTATCTGGAAAATTACTGCATCATGCCAAACACGGGTTCATATAGTGGATGACACATTACAGTACAGTTACCATATCACGTTCCCACGTCAAAAAAAATCACACTGCACTGTAAGACATGTTTAGCCATGATAGTTCTCTTCATCATGGTCAGATTTCTTATTTACACAAACAACCAGTGACGATACTCAATACACCACGGCAGGGTATACGGGTAGGGCTTTTAAGGGGGGGGGGGCCCTTCTGTACATATTTGTAAAGACCGAAGGAAGACGAAACCGCTTCGTGTCACTGTGTGGATGGAAATTGAAATAAAGCAAATACACAGTTTTCAAGAGGGATAGTTATGCGACAAAACCTTCTGCTATGATGAATTTGTGGGTCTACGTTCGCTAAGAGTTGGAAAGCTACATCAGCTGTTGCTACATACGATGAATCTGACTTTGGATTATGTGATTCAGAATTTAGTGAATCGTACAGAGAGGAAGGAGAGGACTGTGATCTCTATATTATCTACAATCTATGGATATGTATTTCTATTGTGGAATGAATACATTCAGTCTCAGACCACTATAGTCTATAGGAACAGATTATGTGAGAATGAATATTCATAGTCTCTGGGTTCATAGTTACAAATGAAAACCTCTACTCACAGAGTCAAAAAGTACTTGCTTGTGAATCCAAAATTTACTAGTTATTTTTTTACTCTGTGAGTGGAAATTTTATGAAATAATAGTGGATAGTGAACAATTCGTTGTACTCTCTAAATTACTTTTATATCTAAAGATATGTTGTATCATATTAAAGTTCAAAATTATTTAATCTGTAAATGGGGGGGGGGGGGGGGTTATTATACAGGTCGTGGACGTGAACTGCATTGAGTATGGTATGGACCAGCTGTTTTCCTTATGGACCAGCAGCATTTGCTACCTGTCGGTCCTTATGACCAGTAGTCATTTTCCCTTAAGTTCACCCACTGATTACTAGTATTCGTGGAAAACTTTGTAAACGACCTGAGGAACTCAGGCAGATTTTTATCTACCTCAAAACTACAGAAATCTTGAATTGATTGTGATATTTGATGTCATGGAAACACAAAGAACATAATACCTCCAAACACACTAAAACACACATTGTCTTTGTCGCTGTCGTCATTATCATCATTGGTAGCAACAGCAGTGAGTGTCGCTGTTACCACCACCAATGTAATCATCATCATCAGCATCATCATTATGGAAATATACGCCACGCCACCTTCCCCGAAGCACATGTGCGTGCGCGCACACACACACACACACACACACACACACACACACACACAGACAGACAGACAGACAGACAGACAGACAGACAGACAGACAGACAGACAGACACAAACAAACAAACACAGGATTAGCAAGTTCATAAATCTTTCATAAATTCTTAATACTGCTTGTCATTCATAACTTTCAAATGTTGCTGGAAATTTACATTGTAATGGAGAAGTTTGTGAAGTGCCAAATACATGAAATACTTTTGAAACAGTGCAAACATAGATAATGTAGATCATTTTGATAGCAGTTAGTTTGAACTTCCCTTTTAATCAGTAGCTGTCTCTTTTATTTGATAACCTTTGAACTTTGCTATGTGGGGGAAAAAACCATGTTGAGTTATGAAATGTTGTGTAAGCATACTGATTGCATATTTAACATATGCCAAACAAAAAACAGGATGTTCAAAACAACATACGACATTGTCATAGATATATGTTTTTAATATGTGGTGTTGAACTGTGTGATATGTAGGGATTGTCTCAAAATGAACTAAAATAAATCAAAACTCATTCACTCAGTCAGGGTGGTGTTTTTCTTGAAGTATTGAAAAGACACTTATTTTGCGAGAATCTGGGTTACATACTTAATAATGAAAATTTCTACTCACAGAGTCAAAATTTAGATTCGATCCAAGAGATTGTTTGACTCTAAGTAGATATTTTTATTACTAAACTAAATGTCCATATATTACTACGGAAAATGTGCTATTGGCAACCTGAGATAGAGGCAAACCAAAGTATATTTGCATGTGGATGATATACCTTAGTTACATGGATATAATCACCCTGTAATCAAGATATTGTACATAATAATAAAGCAATTGTTGAGAGGCACTTCACAATGCAAAATTACCTTAAGGCTTAAGTTAAGCACCATTTTAAAATACAAAAAACTATGCGTATCACATAACTACATATACTATAAAAGAAAAAATTGTTTTGAAAAATAAAAAAGTTAAAAACTGTTAAAAAGAGTTGCACAAATAAAAAGTTCAGTGTTGTTCAAAAACTCACTTACTGCAACAGTTATAAAGGTCAAATACAAAAAAAAAAAGGTCAAATACCATAACAAAAGATTGCATGGAATTAAAACTAGAAGTCCCTGAAAGTGTATACATAGAAGAACATGGAAGTCTATAAAATATTTATTTATTTCAGCAGAAAAACACATCGTTTAAAAATAGTGAAAATTAAGGAATAAATAGTAACCTGAGTAAATTAACGTTTGATTCAAAATACTGACATAATAATGTCGTTTTTAGTAATATTTTAATGATCCATAATTGATATCCATAATTCATTTCCATTTAGTATGTCCACATTGTATTCATGAAACCCTTGGACAGGGAGAATTAGTATACTAATTAATGACTTAGTAAATTATGCAAGCATTTCTATTCTTGGAGCCTGTGAGATAACTAACAATTGTCCCTTAGTTTACAGGAATGTGTACTACTCAACTTGTCAACAACATATTTCTGTGTTTACAGCCAATAATTCTTGGCTAAAGTACCATTCTTACATGTATAAATCCCAGGGTATAAATACTTTGTATGCTAGTAATTAAAGGCCAGGGGTTCAATCCCAGGATCTCGCAGTAGTGACATCCTATCAGTTGAGCTGTAAGGAATTTATGTCGAATCATTTTTTTGTCCTGGACAAACTTTTTTCTATAGCTGTGTCACACAACTGTTTTTCATACCTGAAGTTTAAATTTAAATTGAAAAGCACTGTATAGTGTGTACAAAGGCCTAGTTACATGTAATAGAACAGATGTATTGAGATACAATCAGGTGATCTATTCTATGCATTCAATCTTGCCTCTTAATTACCCCATTACTCTTGTTCTGAATAGTTGTGATACCCTACTATCTACACTCAACATTAGCATAATCATTGTTATGTAATCATTTTATGACAATTACTTTTTAAGGTTTATATTTTGGTTTATAATCATATTCCAAAACTAAAAATGAACAAAAATATGGCACTGGCAAAAAAAAAAAAAAAAAATTAAATTAAATCTCCAACGTAGTGGTGCTGCTCTAATTCTGTACTGCAGAAATTGAATTAACAGCATAGTACAGAAATCAGTCCATATATTACATTATTAAATATTTGCAAACTGTTATGTCTGGTATGAAGGTATACATATCACTGCATAAAATGTGAATACGAATTCTTAGACTGTATATAGTCAACAGTAATAACAATACTCGTCTCTCTGAGTCTCTAGGCACTTGCTTCAACACACAGGTAAATTACATGACCATAGAAAATTTACAAGTCGTTGACCCTCAGTAAGCTCTGCAAACAAATAAACAAGTGTCCAAGCAAATACAACACAATGTGAATGCATTGCTTTCTGAAAATGCCACCAGGTATGGCTTTTTTTGTATTGAGAAAAAAAAAAGAGAAAAAAAAAGGTAGTATAGCCTTCAGATGTATCCTGTTCTTTTAGCAATTAAACATATCATAGTGACTCTTTGTAAAACATATAAAAACAAACAAAAAAGCTCAGTTGTTGAATAAAAGTTAAAATTGTATTTGTGTTCAATACTAATTTTATTATTTGTCATCCCGTAATTGTTTTTCCTTTTTGGAAAATACTTCAATAACAAGTCCCTTTGTTTTCTAAAATTAATGTGTCCCAAGTATAGTGAGTTCTCTAATTGGAGAGTTAAAGTAGGTAAAACCAAGGACAGTGTCCCCATGCCATTTTGTATTAGATTCTATGGGAAACAATACCTTTCCCCATATGTGGGGTTCCCCAACCTTGGCAAATGTACTAAAAAATACAGGATTAAATCTTATATCATATAATGTAGTTGTGTCTATTATAAACACACTCCACTAATTTTGTGGAATTTCTTTGTTTGCTTTTAATGAATGTACATTGTAATTACCCATTCACTTTATTGCCAACAAGAGTCAGGCAAGGTGTATACTGGAAACTATACCGTACCTCAGATTCTGTAAATAACTAGTGTTGGGATAGGATGAGATGATCTGTATATTTCATTAGCTGAAATACGTTACGTGCAACTATGCCATGTTGATGTGTCTGTATGACTTTCAAACCTATAGGCATTATGCCAGACATGCAGGCTAGTATGAGTTTGCAAATGTCACAGTTCAAAGAAGGGTCACTGAAAATACCAATACACCGATACATTACAAAAACTGTACCTCGACTAGACCATGTAACCATTATGTCTGAACTCTGTGACATCTGTACTCATTGCAATGTGTATTGAGAACATTAAAACAGGGTCAAATCTGTTTTCACTTTTCAGTTGTAAGGATCAGGTGATGTATTCAATAATAATACAGAGTGATTGGTTATTTGATTAGTCTTTTTAGTCGAGCTTTGCATTGTAAGCAAAGAATAGATTATGGTGATTAAAAGGTAACATAACAATAAACATATCTAAGTTGATGCAGCTAATATAGAACAGTGGTATAATTAATGTACAGTAATGCAATGACTGACAAATTATTTAACATACAATGCCTGGAATGTGTGTTACAAGACTAAATCTATCTAACATGTTTATGTAATGTGTTTTCAAGTATTATATCTGAAGTGTTTTTTATTCACCAAATTAAGCCTGGAGACTTGTTTTTCCATTTTTTTAATTTTTTTATATTTTTAATTTTTTTTTTTTAATTTTTTTTACCAAACTAAAGCTGTCTGCTTGAGTATCAAATAAATGCTCTCCCTCTGCAATCAGGTGAAAATTGCTACAGGCCCTTAGGATTAAAATGTAAAATTTACCGGTAGGTGTGAAAAAGATGAACTTGTCTGACAGGCCTATAGAAAAAAAGGTCCATAACAAAATAATAACCCTCCAAGAATAAATGAATGATGAAATGAAAATTTCTAAGAGTAATTGATTTTAATCATTATGGTTACACCGATAAGATTACACTAATGTGTGAACCTGGGATTGAAACCCTGGCCTTTAAGGTAGCAATAACCTGATCTGACCTTGCTTTATTACATCTATAAAGATTGTAACTTTCTATTTGTGTATTAATTACATTGATCATCATGTCATACTGTGTCTTGAAATAGGGCATGGTTCAAAAGCTAGTATATATTACATTACTGTTACTACAAGATTAGTATTACTATCACTACACAGACCCAAAACACCATGACAATACTAATATGCAGTTATAATTTATACATGATGTAGACTGTAGTCTGTAGAAATAAAATACATGTGTAGTAACCCTAGCTGTGAATACATGTCATTTGAACCATATGTTATTTTGCAAATAGACTGCTTAGCTATTTATGTTTGATATATCAGTACATGTGTTATACAAACACAGGTACATGTATGTATAGAAATTGAAGCAGCTGTGCACATGCAGTGAGTTTACTATCATCCTCATCCCAATAATTAGAAACCTATTATTTTTTTACATTTAACATTTCAATGTCATGCTGAAGGTAAGAAAATTGGTACTGTACGTGTTGCGTGTGATGTAACTAATTCTTTTAAAATCGTGTGTATTTACATGTCTGTATGTATGTATGTATGTATGTATGTATGTATGTATGTATGTATGTCTGTATGTATGTATGTATGTATGTATGTATGTATGTATGTATGTATGTATGTATGTATGTATGTATATGTGTGTGTGTGTATGTATGTATGTATGTATGTGTGTATGTATGTATGTTATGTATGTATGTATGTATTTATGTATGTATGTATGTATGTATGTATGTATTTATTTACATGTATGTATGTATGTATGTATGTATGTATGTATGTATGTATGTATGTATGTATGTGTGTATGTATGTATGTTATGTATGTATGTATGTATATATGTATGTATGTATGTATGTATGTATGTATGTATGTATGTATGTATGTATGTATGTATGTATGCATTTGCATACGTATAAGTCTGTCTGTCTGTCTTGTCTGTATAAGTGTGCATGTTCCAAGCATGAAGTGATACATCATTACATGTAAGAAACTCATGGCATGTATCAAGTAATTAATAACTGGACAGGGTGCAACATTTATCTTAAAGAGTCTAGTTAGTCTATCTCTTTAATATCACAATAATATGTCAATGTCAATCTTTGCATCAAGCACAGTTACTGTAGTAATATATTTGTTGTCATGCAGGTCTGTTTATAAAACATTTCAGCTAGAGAGCAAACAGTGCATTGTGATTCAAATCAAGACTCAGGCTGTGCACATTAATGGCAGTCCTATACAATGACATTAATTATTGTGAAGGAATGTGCTATGTTGTACAATACATGTAATCATCTTTTTCTATTAAAGTATCACTCAATGTTACTCTCAAATCTGTCCATTATGATTTTGCATTGCTTCAGGCCATCGTATGATATATATAATATACTTGTATAAGATGTATTCTGAAGAATGTGTAGAAAGTAGGTGCAATCTCAATGTAGGTCATATTCACCCAAGTTTAATGGCTCCTGGATTTTGCCATTACTTGATCCCATCAAAATCATAGTGGAAAAGATTAGAAATTAAATTAATGTTAGATTTTACAACATATCAGCTCTGCCCCCCCCCCTCCCCTTCATTTTCACCATGGCATATAAACATTTGTAAACACATGCATGCATGCATATACCTTTAATGATGTAACTGATTTAATTATGTCTTGCATTTAAAGGATTCAAATTTAGGTGTTAAAAACAGTTGTCTGGTAGAGCTTAATTAGAAAGAGTTGGTCCAGAACAAAAGAATAATCCTATGAAATCCTCATGGTTCCACTGATAAGATAATGCTAATGTGAGAACCTGGAATTGAAGCCGTCTTCTTTATTTATTAAATAAAGAAGACGCGTGGGTTTCAATTCCAGGTTCTCACATGGTGGATTATAATGTTACACAAAGAGTCATCTACCTTCTAGTTTATTCTTTTTTTCCAACAATACTGCTTTGTTGTAGTTTGTTTCCCCGATTTTGTTCTGATTTGAGAGTCCTACTCCTGGTACTGTAAATAAACAAGGATCAACATCCATACACACATGTAGTGTATACTGGCTATAAAGATGTACCAGTGTGTTTTTCAACCATAGATAAACTCACATTGATGTTCACATATTGTCTGGTTTAGATTCATAGTCTTCCTCTTAGTCAGCACATAATTGAAATACGGTGTAGTTTAATAATAACAACCATACTTGAGATCGAGACATGTCATATGGCAGACCTTTGTGAGTGAAGTATAGTGAGTGATGTGTATGTCCTTCAGACAGTCAATTATCAGTGTCTTCTGCTATCACTCAAGCAATCAGTCTTTCCTGATTGTGTGACAAGTGACTGTATTGATGAACTTTTAACCTTTCAAGAATTACAATGAAACCTGTGTTATAGCTTGATGGCCAAACTTTCCTGTATTATGGGATAGAACAACCTTAGCATATGGACCCAGGCTGTGTTATGTTAGAAGTAATGTAATTATTGTACCAATTCTCTTTGGAGAACTCAAAATGTTGTTTTAATAGTTTTGTACATGCTAATTAATCCTGTCCCCACCCCCCTACCACCTTTCAAAAATCCAAGCCATATTTATAGTGAATGCAGAAGTTATATCAACATCCATATAACACAGTATTTTTGTTATTGAAAATTTCATATTTATAATCTGCTTGACAATTTATAATTTAGTCAGCAGCAGGGATTATAAATGACAAAGTTGGTCTGTAAAAAGTGTTGCTAAAGATGATTTATAAGTACCAAGTGAAAAATAAACGATGTTGAGATATAAATGCAAGACATATTTTTCGTTTTTTAATGTAAGTGCTAAAATTTCACGATAAAAATGTTATTTAAAAATAGTTTATAAGCAACAAGGGGAGTATTAACGTTGAGATATCAAATGAACTCTATATATTTTTTCCCACTTTGACCATAATAACTAGATATTTCAATCACAGAAGAGTAAATTATATTGATTTTACAGTTATAAAATTACAGTGTTGTTTTTGGTGTGAGTTAGAACATGTCAACATTTCTGTGCAACACTGCTTCATTTTTGTATGTTGATGTAATTGTAGGCAATCATATGGTCAAAGCACTACACTTTAAAAAGGTCTATTTTGCAACACAAATGAAATAGAGTGATTTACTAAATCAATATTTTTAATACAATATTAATATTTATTTAACATGCTCCTAGGCTGAACTGTCAATCAATTATGTTTCTAGATCTAAATTTGATTAAAAAATATCCATGTATCATTATTAATACATACATTATGTTTATAAATTCAAATTTGATTTAAAAACATCCATGTATTATATGAATATACTCATATTGTCATTAGATGTGACAGTGTAGCAGTTAGCAATGAAGTGTTTCAATATTATTGGCCATAAATTATGTATCTGATCTGACTGGCCAATTGTAACTTAGTTTGTGTAATAGTCACATGGGAATACAAATTAGTAAATGCTGGAATTCCATTAATTAGTGAAAATCACTGCCCTGTGATAATTTTCTGACACGGATATGTGTTGTTGACCCAAATTAAGGTATGATGTATTGGAAACGCTCTCAGTCTTACCAGCTTTCCCTTTCTGTTACCGGGGTTCCCAAACTTTAACAGAACATGATTTTACATTGTACTGCTTGTTCACATACATACAAACATACGAACTCAAAAGAATGCATGCGTGTGTGTGTGTGTTTATATATATGTCTGTGTGTGTGTGTGTGCATGTAAAAAAATGACAATTTCAAGAATTGATCCCATCGTATTCCATTGTAATGACGTCGCCTCAAGAATTTGGCTTATTGATAGCATTAAACCCATTTGAATCAAACTTTGCACAAATATGAGAAAACACTATTTCTACATATTAATTTGATATTGCTTCATCACAAGAAGTATTACTGACTGACAGTCTTAATCAAACTATGCATAAATACGAGACAAAACAGTGCATTCAGTCGATTCATGCCATCTACTTTCAGTTAACTTAACATGATACCACTTTACTTCCAATATTAACATGACTACACCTTAAATTCCTACAACAGCCTCACGGTATCTGTCAGAGAAATCTGCTATTTGAACTTTAACACAGAGAGTAGTATGCTATAACCTTCTCAACATTCATGTAATAAAAGTCATGAAACTTTTGTGAAACTAGTGACAAACGATAAGAAACCAGATAGTAATGGTATTATAATCATTGAATAATTGTTCTGAAACTAACAAAAACTTGTTCACATAACTGGAGCTCTGGTACAGTGTGATAATATTTGAGTATGATATCAACACACAATCATTTGTGCCAACTTCAGTAAAAGGGATTTTATCAGTATCCCTGCAAAGTTTCAGTACATAATATTCAGGAAAATCTAACAAGTGTAACTTTAAAAAGAATCAAGGAATTTATTAGTTGTTTAAAATACTAGTTTCATGCTGTTTTGTGTGATTATAACATTTATATAGCTCTTTTGACATTAAATATTTATATGGTCTGGTCAGATTTCATGATTATTTAATGAAATGTCACCAAATACATCCACAAAGCTATGAATCTGAGAAATGAATTGAAAATTAAATCTACATTACAATGTGTTGTGAACATCATGTTGCAACTATGTCCTGCGTATTTGTATTCTTCCTCAGTGTAAAGTTATACCATAGACAGTAGATGCCTATGGTTATACATAGTTTTAACACTTTATTCAATGTTAAAGGCCAGAGATTCAATCCCAGATTCTTGTATTTCATATTATCTTATCAGTGAAACCATAAGGATTATGTCAGATCATTCTTTTGTTCTAAACCAACTTTTTTTATTGGACTCGTAGATAAATGTGTTTCACGTGGACATTTCCATCCTAATCTGAACTGGGGTGCTATTAACTTCCCAGTTATAACAAACAAACATACACTTGACCTTGGCCTTGTTGTTTGAAACTGTCATAAGTTTACAGCAAAGACTTGTTAACTTAAGTCCAGTCCATATACTTATATATATACAAGTGCAGTGTTAGTGACACTTTTCATTGTTGTTGACATATTGTTTAGGTAATGCTTCCCCGCATCACTGATTTCATACAAAATATAGTAAGCTATGAAACAAAATATTTACACTTGCATACCATCATCACATTCCAAATGGTATAAACTCTGATTTCAATCAAATGTGCACAACAGGCGTACTCTGACCACATGAACCAATCACAAACATTGATTTCAATCATTTGAGCAGGTGTACTCTAACCATCAAACCAATAACAAACACATATTTCAATCCAGGGTAAATGAAAGGTGTACTCTAAAGCCTGGTGCACACACAAGCAAAGTGCTGAGCAAAAAGTCATTCGTGCCATTTTGCTCAGCAGATAATTCATGTGTGCGCGTAAATTTTCATGAGATTTCGAACGTTCAGGGCTGTGAGCCAAATATCTAGCGTGTTTGATAATTTTGCTTCGAATGACTTTTTGCTCGTGTGTGCGGCAAACTGTGAGCAAAATGCTCACAACTTCTCTCTTGAGCTAATGCGTGACAATGACGTAAACAGTAAATTGTAAACAGTAAAGATGTCTGCTGTCACTGTTGTCGTGTGAAATACTGGTGTCTAAATTTCAGTAAAGGTGAGTAATTTATCGTCTGTATTTCAATGATTTTAGACAATCTTAGCGTGAATGGTCATTGTAACAACAAGATCACCATTTTCATGCGATGGACGACATAGGACCCGCCATTGTTACTGTTTACTGTTTACGTCATTGTCACGCATGCGCTCAAGAGAGAAGTTGTGAGCATTTTGCTCACGGTTTGCCGCACACACGAGCAAAAAGTCATTCGAGGCAAAAATTATCAAACACGCTAGATATTTGGGTCACAGCCCCGAACGTTCGAAATCTCATGAAAATTTACGTGCACACATGAGCTATCTGCTGAGCAAAATGGCACGAATGACTTTTTGCTCAGCACTTTGCTCGGGCTTAACCATCAAACCAAATTCACAAACACTGATATTTCAATCTAGTTTAAATGGCAGGTGTACAGTAACCATCAAACCAATCACAAACATTGTGCATGTATACACCAACTACATATAATATATTTCAGTCAAGTTCAAAAAACCCTACAGTAGCTACACTAATGATATACACACACAGTATTACATTTACTTTCACTTTAGTCTTCTGGGCTGCTAAGGTTGGAGAGAGTTGATAAATGACTGTGGATGTGGGGTGTTGACTTTAAAACTAGGGTTATATTTCAGTTACAAGTCATCACATTAGTAGGTAGTCCTGTCTAGTAAACATTTTCTAATCGTGAAGGTGTGCATAGGCTAGAATTAAAGAGTCGATTCACATATTTCTTATAGGTGGCTATTGCATAATCCCTGAGTGTCTGACATGCATTCATTACGTTTAACAATCTTTTTTTTTTGTTTCCACTTCATTTCAATGCAATATATTTTGAGTTTAGTAAATGAGTGTAGTGGCATGGCACATTATCACAGTGATAGTTTTTGAAATGACAGGGACACTTCAGTTGGCAGGCAGGTAGGATTGTTGAATGCAGATATAAAGCAAACACAAGTAAAGTGACGATTATGTACAGAACAAACATCATGTGGGTACTGCATTTGTGTGTGCCTGACAGCTGTTTAGGTAGACTGCCTTGACACTTCACAATGTGTATCAAGCCGTTTTCACGAATACAGTCACCAAAATGCAACTATTTTCAAAAATACAGCAACAGATTTCTTTCCTGTATATATATAGTTAGTCAAACATTAGGAGATATCAAATCTGTAAATATACTCTTAAATGGCTGTTTCATAGGCACTCTACGAGTGTGTGTCATGCAGTCACGTTCATCTAGCATGATGTCGTCATCTTAATCCAACCCCTATTTAAAGCCAGCTTTAGCCCTTTAAAGTGCAAGAGCCAGTAATTACAGTAAAGACGTATCACAAGTAACATAACAATAGATTTACATACAAGCAACACAATTGGTTTATGCTCTAACAGCATAGGATAGCAGGAGTATGAATGATAATAGCTCTACTTAGACATACCAAAACTGAAGATGGAGTGATTTGTTTACAGTATTTCTTCCATTTAGTATGTTTGACTGAGAAATGACCCTGGAGACCATGTCTGTACCAGTAAAGACATGGTGAGAGTAAAACTAGGTTAATAATGTTGGTTTCAAAGATAACTGGACACTTGTGGGAACAGAGCTGAACTGTATGTAAAAGTTAATGCACGCATGTAACCGCTGCCCTTTGACCTCTCTCTCACCTCTTTCACCCTAAGAAAACTTTTAAGAGGCCCTGGGTAGGTTTATAGATAAGGTGTTGGGCTGTATATGCTTTGAAGGAGGTACCAGGACAGGTATACCTTAGATTATTCAATATTCAAGTCATGCAGACGTGTTCAAGACATAACCCCCCATTCACAGTAGTTTGTCTAGGTTTACTTGTTATGAATAGCTGCAAGCAATCTAGGCTATACCAAATTTGGTGTGACCTAATTTTAGTGTATGGAATGTTGTGTTTCCCTGGAAGTTAAGCTGCAGACATATTTACATCATGTAGTACACAATTTGTCACAGTGGGAGTGTCATACTATGACCTCTCTCATACCACTCCCTATAAATCACAAATAAAGGGACATCATGTTACTCTCCACTCTAGTACAGTTAGTCTGTTCATTTTACACTTGACCAGCTCTGTCTGACTGTCTGTCTTCCAGATTTATTAAAGCGTTCACCCCTCATGCTCTCAAATGCACTAAACAACAACAACAACAACAACAACAACAACAACAACACCTCTATTAAAGTTGTACCAAACTTCTGCATGCATATTTATCGTTATTTGGCCTTCAGTTGCAATATGTTTTTTATTTTGAGGTTTTTGACATTTTGTGAGACATTTATCAATTTCTATATATACTGTAAATATTTTCTTTTCAGTCACAGTGGCGCTATGAAATTTATTCCTATATAAGTCATGATACATAAAACATAATACTTCAAACATATTTCAGTCTCAGGAACGAACTACATTTTGTACATTACCATAGATGTGTTCTATTTATCATATGAAAATACAAAACAAGATGATGGATATTGGTACTGTCAAGTGACTTTATTATTGTGAATCAGTACTTGTCCTTCACTAAAATATATACACATGATAAATTTTACTCTAACCCAAGTAACTACCTGTTACTACACTGAGCTAAATACTAAAGTATGGAGGAATTCTGATAACACAACAAATATTTATTACCCTGTGTTGTTTGACTAGGCTTTGTTTTACTTCCTGGTTGTATACAAACAAACAAATGACCAGTATGACAAAACAACCTGTCAATCAGAACATGTGAACTGCAAGTCATCATGTAGCTTGTAATTGTGCAGTCAGAATTCTGTTATGTTTTACTATGTTGGCCCAATGGATAAAATTCAAGGACGCAAGCTCATGAAAGTCAACTAAATCAGCAGACAGTGTCTTAATCTCCTAATAAATCAATCCAATTAAGTTATTTGGCCTCTAATATTATCCATGGTAGGTGAAAGCATTGATGAAACCCTCCATTGTCTATGCATGATGAAAGAAATGCCATCCCACATTCCCAGCTTGACAATGTCATTGAGCATCAAAAATATTTCCACTTTCATTTTACATTCAATACCATTCATCCATACAATTTCAATACAAAAGTGCCAACTTATATACCTGTTTTCTTTGTTATGTGTCATAATGCCCTGACATCTTTTTAGACAAGAAAAATCATCCTTACATGTATCAAAACAGTTGGCAAATGTTACTTTCAAAATCAATACATTTGTACAAACTACATTTGACTGATTTTCTACTGTAAAGTTGATTTTACTAGATTTCTGTGTTCTTGTTTACCAAGGGTTAGAATTTACATGTCACTACTCACAATGAACACTGAAGGAATGCCTTGAGCTTCCAGGCCATAGTAGAGCCCATCAAACTCAGCTAGAGCAGAAATTTGGCACAGGTTGATATATAGCCTTCATCACTATGGTTCACAATCAGTGTGCCCGCTAAGCCACTTTGAGGTGCCACCCACCAATGCACACAATTTCTAGTGATGCACCTAGATTTGGTATTCCCCTATCTCTTACTATGTGGTGACTCTCAAGAAATGACAGTTTTATCATTTTGAACCGCAACAAAATTTGGCTATCATAAGAATAGATAAAATTGCAACTGCACTCATTGGGTGTAGCAACATACAATAGAATTCACATAATTGTATGATCATTCTGATATTAGTATATAGACTACCTGACCTTGGGTTTCATGTCTTTGGAATGTATCTTATGTTGGTATTACAGTCTAATAGGTTAATAAAAACAGATTTAAAGGCCATGTTTGACTTTGTTAAATACATTAGAGGCTCATAAAACAGCAGTCAGTGGGATGGCAAGTGATTGAGACTTATATTGAAAGATTACATATGTTTATATTTATGTAATAGTGCTACCTGAATACTTATAGTGGATAGAGAGTTAGTCTGGACTTATCTGTAGCTTTGATTCTCAAGATCTCCCATGAGAAGAAGAGATCCGAAGGCACAGATAGCCGCTTGACTACTGGAGTAGTGTCATCATGGGCATTTTTTTCTTCTAAAAACAGACATCTTGAATATGACATTAAAGAATAAATAAATATACAAATAATTTTTTTTAAAAACTTTGATATTATGCAAGTTGGATCAATACATCTCAGCTGTATGCTACAATATTTACAGTAGTGTGCTGGGTTGTGAAGTAGTGACGTGGAGTCGTGACTCACATTTTGGCTCTCACACTTCAGCATTGTAAACATCCCTATAAAATTGATGGCCCATAGAACTGTTTTCAATGTGTATTTCACTATCAGGAAGTATAATTCAATGGTTCAGCTATTGTTATGTATAGCCCAGGCAAAGAGGAAGAACAGCTCGATTGGTGGGGTCAGAGGTCGTGACATAGTTATCAGAGGTCGTGACATAGTTTATCAGAATGTGTCCACGTATATCACTAGAAAGTCACGACTCATCCTGGGTCCTGGTCTGACACTGTGCATTGTGTTGTTATCAGAAATATTCATAAATTTTTAGTCTATTAGTCTAGGGCTATGCAGCATTGAGTGACATGTAATATCTTTCAGACAACTCGACATACCATGTTGGCATCCAGGGTATAGTTGATTGCCTCCAAATAAACTACTTCTCAGCGCACTGTACTTTGCACAGAGAATTAATTTTGTATTAGAATTTTGCAAGGAAATTGCAAGGTCTAGAATTTTTTGAATTGGTGAACATTGGTCAATTTAGTAAAAATAACAAGTGTTATCAACTTGATGATGATTGATATCGCTAATAGGTCAAGCTGCAGGTGTAAACAAATACAAAGAAAACAAATAAATAAATAAATACAAAAAAAATTATACATAAAATTCTCTAGCCTTGATTTTGATACACTCTATGGATTTCTTACACTTACAGATCTTTTCATGACACAATGTTTTCTAATCAGAAAATCACATCCATGCATGACTTGTCACGTTTAAAATCTTGAATATAGACTAATCAACAGTTCTTGTACTGTGAAAATCACCTGTGTCATGTAGCTGTTCAAGTGCCAATTAACGTTATTACTTCTACACTTTGAGAAACAACTTCAAATGTGTTGCTATATAAGCTAATGTTAAGCACTTGAAGACTCAAATACAAATGCAGTAGTTATACCACTTCTTATTTCTTACAATGGAAGTACTTTTTTATGATTTATATTTTGCCTAAGGGGCATTGTCCAGAGTTTAAAGCGACAGTACTATTTTTTCGATATGACAACCAACAAACACATGTATTGAAAAATTGTAAAATATTGATAATCAGACATTGTACATGTTTGATGTCAATTAGTAATACAGTAACATATTGAAATCATGGTTGTATTAGGGCTGCTGATTTTAGGGTGTAGATCCCCCCAAAATAAATTTGATTGGCTTTATTGTACCACATTCATACAGGTCATTTTTACAGTTCTTTGTCTACATGTGAATTCAGATAAACGTACATGTAGTTGTCATTTTTAGCACAACAGTAGTGCTATAGGCATAGTGTAGAGTCTGTCTATGTGTGGACGACTTAAACCACCACACCAATTACATTGGTATTTGGTGAGGACATTACTTCTGGTGTCTAGTTGGGAAATTGCTCAAAGCAAAATGATTGCATCATAGGTGTGATTTTGGTCAAAAAATGTCACTTTCGATCAAAAAACTTCAAAACTCAGAAACTACTGAGCAGATTGGTCTGAAATTTGGCGGAAACATTTTTAGAAGTGTCTTGATTAAGATTTGTCATGACATCAATGACATGATTGCAACGGTAATATTTCTGCAGATTTTGGTCAAAACATTTTGACACAATTGTCCCTATCAACCATAACCACCACGCCCTTAGCAACAACCAAATGGCAGTATATTTTGCAAAAATAACATCTGGTAGACGAGTGAACATTCAAAAAGTGTATGCAGATATGCCAAGCAACAAGACCACACCCATAGCAACAGCCAAATGACATATATTGCAAAGATAACAGGGAAGACAATTGAATAAACATTCAAAAAATGTACGCAAATATACTTAGCAACAAGACCCCACCCCTAGCAACAGCCATATGATGATGCATATCACAAACATCAGGGATTCATAGACAAGTGAATGAACATTCAAGAAATGTATGCAAATATGTCTAGCAACATGACCACAGCCAAATTATCACATACAACAGAGCTGGATTGGCAACTGGATAATCATTCAGCAAATGAACACCTGTACCTAGCTTCGATCAGCATGTGGATAAACATTTTTAAAAATCTGTACAGTTGTGCTACAGTGCATGCCATTGGCGCTATTTTCTTCCTCCTGATTTGGGGATCTCTTTATCATACAGTAGCTTAGCATACATATACTGATGACTATTTTCTTTCTTTTTTAAAGGAGAGTTCTCAGACATCAGGAGACATCAAGTTCCGCGTGTTTGATCGTGTGCTTGTCCAGATCAGTATTAACAAGTCTAATATCCAACATCAGAAGTTACAGTTGAAGCTGGTACAGCCTATTGTAAGTAATTCATACATTGAAATGTGAAATATATTTCGTAAATGCTTATTATCTTCAGATAAATATTCATGAATATTCAGTGTTCATCTAATACCCATGAGGTGCAACACTGAACTACTGCAGGAAATGAAGGTGAAACAATTTTGTTGCTTTTCTTGGCCATCATAAGAAATGGATGTGATGTAAAATGCTGAAATCTTTATGAAATACCTTTATTTCCTGTAATGTTGTTCTCTTTTATTTTTTATATTTTCAGGTAAAAGGGTTCAGTGTACCACCTCAAAACAAACCTTGTGGTATTTCTGAAGAAACTGATGAACCACCGACTAAGAAAAGTAAGCAGTAGCTACAAGATTCTGCACAGTGACCCTCACAGAATAACAAAGAATGATGGAAAAGGAAAATGACTCTAATGTACATGATAGTGTCGAGGATTTGAGTGAAAGACTCTCAATTTAGAAATTGGATCTTTCCAAAGACTTTTACTTTTAACATTGGTTGAGAGTTAGTGTGTACATGTATGCCAGTACACTTCACTTAGCTGCTAGAACATCAGTGAACATTGACATATTTCCATTCACAGTTACTAAACAGGAAGTCTATTACATGAGTATCCCTAGTTATCTTACATTACACACACACCCACACACTGATTCCTTGCATTTCAAATGTATTTGATGTTAACAAGTGAAGCTAATAAACCATCGTGTCTTTTAAAAGCAACAGAGTATTTATTTCTTTATAACAGTAGTAGTGAACAATTTGAAAATGTTATGGAATTGGTCTGCCTCTAAGTTCATTATGCAGCAACAATCTACTCCAACATGGCAGTGGGTTCAAAAGTTCATGCAGGCTAAACTTTCAGGGCAGTCTGAGTAGTTGACTGAATATCTATTGAAGCGTTAAGAACACATGAACTGGGTCAAATCTGACAAACATGCTATAAACAATAACTTCTGTGGTACAGCAAAGTGAATCAGAACTCCGTGGAATTACATTGTGAGTTGGAAAAGATTTACACAGTAAACAAATTTCGAACAACACAAACCATGAATTTTTTTGAAAAGCAGAAATACAGCAAAAGCGAGTTCAAAAATCAATCCTCAAGCCATGGTGAAATTGGACAGAACAAATGCTTGGGAAAGGTGGCTGGGTCTAGCTGCTAGCTTTCTTTTCAGCCTCAATTGCTGGAAATGAAACAAAGATAATGAGTAAACGATTTGCTTACTTCCAATTATAATTTACGTTGTGTTTATACTACTAATGTTAAGGTCTGATTCTGGTTTACTGAATCATTTGGAATTACTTTGTTTATTAAATTTAAAGCAAAATATGTGTAGATGCTTATAAAGCACATTTAGTGATCAGTATTTTCTTCTAAATTCAACCCACTTGGAAATATGACAGCAATACTCAAAATCAATCTACAAGAAATGAAATTGTTCATTTTCAACTGTATGTATACAAAATGTATACCAAAAAACACCCGTGACATGAGTTTTGTCACTACTGGTCTCTGGCTTAGAGTGACATAGACCCTTATGCAACTCATACTTTGAAAATTATTGGGATTACTATCAAAATGTTTGTTTATCTTAAAACAAGCAAGCTACTTACTATCTTGTGATGGCAAAGTATTTTTCTCTGCTGTTTCTGTGGATGCAAGCTTATCCTTGTCAAAGCTTGTTATTCCACTGATGTCTGGTTTGTCACCCATATTAATAGTGTAGCAGGGGTATTCTCTGTAAAGACTTAATCATAATAAGAGAATTTTATTACAAAATATGGAATTGTAAGTTTCAGACCCATTCATAATCATCGTTGTTTTGGTCAAGTAAGAAGAAGCATAAGACCATGTACTACTAACAGTAACACAACTGTGTCCCTTTTCAAAGAACTTACTTTAACTCAGCTACAAACATTCACACGTTTTTGTGCATTAATGACAGCATACAAGACATTAATTATACGCCATAGACTTGGACTCTTTCTGTACTCATATAAAAATTATCCAATAAATCAAATAAAAATAAGCACAAATTTATATAATTGCTTTCACACCAACCAACATTTTAGTTTCAGAATGATCTTCTAGACAAGAAAAACAAAAATATTTGTTGGACTTGCGAAAAAAGATAATTGTTATTCCATAGAGTAAATTCATACATACATCATAAGCCCTGCTTGAATGCAAGGAAACCAAGCAAATGGTGTACTGTGCTAGTTTATGAATAAAAACAATGGGAAAGTCAATACAGGACAATGAAATCTAGGCATCTTCACCTTTGTAACTGGGCTAGCATGCATAGTATCTGGAGTATTGTGGTAAGCTTTCCTGGTTTAACGTAATTTGCTGGTCAAGTATATACATGAATATAATGGTGTTTTCATGAAGGCATGCAAGACATTTAGACATTATTCCTAGGCTCCATATTTTTCTTTGTTCAGCCAAGGAAAATATGAGTCACCTAAGGGGCTTTGTCAGTACCAGTTGTTAGATGAATAGTGACAACCCTTAGGTCAAGAGTATTTTGCGGTTGAATGAAGAAAAATATTGGGGAATAATATAAGTATAGTATATATACCAGTGTCAGTAATATCAAAGACAAATCGAGAAGGTAATGGCAATTTTGAACGTTTTGGCTCATATTTCAAACACAGCAGAACCAATGACGTAGACACGTGTTGTTGGGACATAGAGAGTATAAATATCATATTTTTTGTTCACCTTGGCTTGTGCATAATAATCCTTATGGACAGCTAGCTGCCAATAACTCCAAATAAAATAAAATGACCTCTGTGCTATGAAGTTGATAAAAAGCCAATATTTCAAGTGAAACTGGTTGTAGACAATTTAACTTCATACCATACAGTAGTGCGAGGGTCCTCAAAGACTGATTACTTTGTCATGAATATGCATGTTTCTGCCATAAATGTAAATTTATGTATCACAAATTTGGGTATGTTGCATTGAATGTCATCCAATGCTATCGGGTTGACATTGGGGTTAAACGGAAAAAAACAAAATATGAGCTTCATTTACTCAAAAATCATAGGTGTTCTAAACATTGAAATTGAACTCGCAGCATCAATCAAGGTTTCAGCTTTAAGATAGACACAAAATAAAGCTGCTATTGAATAAATGCTGGTTTAAACTATACTAGATTGGGTGACGTTTCTGGTGACTTCCATGATTTTTCCATGTATGGTACATGTCGAGGACTTCCAATACTACTTACACTATCGACAGGGTATTATATCTGCACCAATATTACCCACTTGTATAATGTACCACATTGATCAATAAATTTAGTTTGTTTTGATCTTAGGTAGGCCAAAAACCTCAAATGCTACGGAGTAGCAAGTCCATGCTGCGTTTCCAAAAGATCATTATCACAAATTGCAAGACTTGAGGAAATGGAATTCACTTGGCCATACATTCATTTATAGTCAAAAAGACCCCAAACTGTTACTGTAGTATGGTAGGGTTTTCAGTTTCTTAAAAGTTGATGCTTGTATTCCTAAATACGCACTTAAGGACATCCCTTGATAATTTGCATTTCAAGCGGCACATCACTTACACTGAAAGTGGTCATATCTAGATGCTCAAAAGGATGGGTTGCATCAAATATTGGACTAAATGGCCAGCAGTTTCGGAGTGGAGTCATTTGACCACATTTATATCATCACTGATCAAATCACTTCACATAAAGGAAATAAACAAGCAGTACACAGAATTTCCCAAAGTTGTCTTTTATTTGGCTTGCAAGACAATTTTCCATATCTTGTTAATTTCCACGAGTATAGGGTAGTCAACAGTGCATAATATCCTATACATAACATTATCCCAGTATACTCATTAGGTTCTTTAGATTACATTTATCATCCATCTCTTACAATGTAAATTAAAAAGATTGTCATTTTCACTTTTCTGTATCTTAAAAAATGTGAACTTTTTTATTTGATTTGAAGTGTAAGGGGTCTTGCAGAAACACCAACTCAATAGTTATACAAAGACAAAAGAACTGCTGTACCTGGGATATTGCTATGTGTCATGATGCTAGTCATTGGTTTGTGTCCACCGTGATAACCCAAAAAACTGGTATAATACCATATTCATTAGGTTCAACTGATTACAATGGTGGTGCCAACACAATTTTGCTATGAAGTAAAATCATTATGACAGTTCACAGATGTTAACCAAGAGCACAAAAAAATAATCATACGTTCAAAATGCATCAGGCTGGATTAAAACCTGCACTTGTAAAATTGTCCAATGTTCCAATGTATAGGTATCATCCACGGTAGTAGAAGTACATCTGGCACACTTCCCACACCTGTAGATCAGCATTGAAGATGTTCGACTTGTATATATAACTAAGCTAGTATATTCACTTTCATATATATTCTTCTGGGGATTTGGTCCCATGAGCACTATGGCAGACTATTTTGCAAGTAGCAATGGTCAGAAGAGATTGTCAGCTGTACATTTTTTTTTATATCCCAAAGAAAGGGTTGGCAAGCACTCGAGGATTGCAATTCGGCAAGATGCATGTTAACATGTACATTTTTGTTAAATATATCACGTATGTACTGCCTACGTAAATTGGTAACTGGTAATTCTAATTCAGCTCTTGAATAGACAAGATCTTGCATAATTCTGCAAGTTGCATACAGGAAAGTCCTCATGAGCACGATGCTTGAACTGTTCCACAACTGTTGCCATACCGAAAGATTTTTTTAATAGAAAAACAAGTAGAAATAACTAAACAGAAAATATTTCAAGTTACTTTTTGGATATTGGTGTACAAGAAATGCAGTGGTAGAAAAATGAAATGTTTCATGGATGGATAACTGGAATTGGTTCCTTAAGAGCTTTCCTTTTCTTGTTGAATTGCTAAAAAAAAAAAGAAGAAAAATAAAATTTAATCAATAAGTTCATTTGAAGGAGCCAAAGATTACTATTTTGTAACACTTTCAATCATTTCATCTAATGTATGAATATTTTAACTAATTTTGTGTGGACTAATTCAAATGTACAAACCAATCAGACCACTAATTATATTTCAAAATTGAAGAGAAAATTAATGAACAAGTTTGTTCATATTCATCAGCTACATTGATGGCTGCTTGTTCCAAATCTTTGGTTTGTGAATTAGTCACGGTTTCAGATCACAAAGGCTGACAAACACTCACTCTGACAAACTAAATGCCAACAGTCTATGTTGTAGTTGAAGTTCTACAAAAACGGGTTGAAATTAGTGTACAGCAAGCTGGTTATGATTGAAGATGTACTTACTTTCTTTTGTTGGTAGGGTATTTTTCTCTTTAGTTTCAGTTTTCTTCAACTTTGACTTGTCAAATGTTGTTACTTCCTGGATATCAGGTTTATCAGACATGTTGGAGATTTTGGATCTATAAACTGCAAGACAAAAGGTAAAAGTTTTAGCGTATACAATAAAATAAAACATCATAAGAGTAGTTATTTCACTAAATGACTTTGGATTGTTGCAAATAAAAGAGGGGGAGGCATTTACAATATGACATTGTTGCTGCAATTTACACTCCTCCCCGTATCATATCAGAACATTGACGAATAATACCCAGCGTCTTTTTGCTAAATTTTACAAATACACACAAAGAACACCCCTATAAAATACTGACATTCAGACAGAAGTATTGACAAAAAAATCTCACTTTTGCAGTCCATTCACACACTGTACAATCTTACCCACAATTCTCTCTGGTGTGCTTGGAGTTCCTCATTTTATAACTTCTTCAATAACCCATATTTGTCAACATTTTAAGCATGGTAATTACATTTAATTAATAATATGTAACAAAAGTGCATTTGGGAATCAAAAATAAAGTTCTAAATTTTGCATAAATATGTACCAACAACTAAATGAAACATGTACTTTGAATGAAACACTTTTCAATGTCAAAGTATCACTAACTTGAGTAGACAGTGTGTATGATGGGTTTTAGTATGTAATTTTTTTTTGTCACAACTATTCATGACAAATGTATTCAGAAATTCATCAGTGGCAATTCCAACGTTTTGCAAATGGCAAAAGTATTCTAACAAAACCCTGTACTCTGGTCAGATCTGTCTGACTTCAAGGAGATGTCGAACAGTACAAATCTGAGAGAGTTGTGGGTAAAATATTGTACAGTGTCACACCTCTGTGGTCAGTTTCCTTTCAACAATTATTCAATGACTGATGTACATCACAAAGTTAAGCATGCCTCTCTTACCACTGACCTTTACAAGTTCAGTTGTACTTCCTACTACACACTTTGAAAAATCTGAATCATCTATCCTTTCAAAAAATATTTCTACTGACCTTACCTAGCAAATGATGCGCTAAGACTATCCTTCTATCCTTTCCTCTCCTAATGGTAAACTTGATTCTTCACTATCTCCTGTGCTAACTGCCAGCATCCCTATCTACATTGTCTTTTCAGCATGCTACCAGCAACGCTTCCACTTTCTTGTAGCTACTCAGCAATGAATTAAACCCTACAACATGCCTATCCATACACATAAGATCACCTTGACAGCCATTGTGTTTTAGCTCACTCATTTGCAACAATTTTATCTTTGTGATGTCTTGACCGAATGTATTTTGGCAAAGTGACAACTTGCAGTTATGGCCTTTATATTATAAACAAGGGCTGTATTTCTTATGTTATACTACAATACAGCCTGTCAGTTAATTCTTGATGTTGAGATACTTTGTCAATAATGTGGCCAGTCCTCTCAGAGGCTTCTGTAACATGTTAGAGAAATCCCTGTGGATTATGGGAACTTGGGATGACTAGCATTTATTAGAGAATGGCAAGCATTTCACTTTCAATCTCCCAATAACAAATTTGTACCAAGCTCCTACAAATAGCAATTTGCAGCAAGACAGTATAGTACCTACGATTTCAATGAATCATTTGTGCTGCAAAGTGACTGCCAATGAATAACATCTATTCCTACACAAAGGAAAAATATATGGTTTTTTTTTTCATTCTAGCACAGCTAATTCAGTCAGTCCTATATCACCTAGTTTTCACTGAACATAAAGAAACTAATTCTGATCAAAATGTACCCCAAATTAATAAGAGCATATTCTTTAAGTAACACTAGTCTTGGAAGTGTACGTTTTCACTAATCCCTGGAGATATGGAAAGTACTTCCGCCCCACGGACATGGGTTCACACCACACCCACACTTTCTATCCGGTACCAGACTACACTACTTTAGCCCCCATGTGGCAATTTTTGCTTTTGATGACGTCGAGGATTGTTCATCCTTTCTTCTTATTACTTAGAAGACGTGATTTATGCACGACATCACGTGCTCTTAGTATTTGCATTCTACACGCATAAAGCAAGCGGAGTGAGACAAGAAAATCTACCATCTTTTCACAAGATTTTTACAACCTGGGTCTGACACGTTAACATTCATGACAAACTAAATCTTCCCTCTTATAGCATTATGCATTGATGGCATCTGAGGTAACGGGTCAAGTTATATGAAGGAAGTGAAACCCTAAGTGTCGAACTAGTCTTTCCGCATCCTACTCGTACTGTCGCAACTCGCTCTCTTCCTGTTCACAACCCGTCGAAAGTAGCGGAAGCAGTGAGATTGAAGACGAGCGAAACCACCAATAGTAAATAAACTTGAATTCTTTCTCTCCCTACATCCATAGCGAGGAAGAAGTGAATTCGAAAAAGTAATTGGAAAACAGATTTTGAACTTGAAGTTTGAAAGTTCTTCAGAAGCAAACTGATCATTATCATTGTCGTTTACTACTTCCCACTTTATCGCTCTTATATTTACAACTTGGCCACACCTACACGGTGATAAGGCAGAAGCAGTTACAATAATTATTTAAAACATTGTATGCGAAACGAATCTTAAAATCAATTCTGACGGGTTAGTTTCGCAATGTCAAAATCAAAATCTGTGACTTTATTTCCTGCCATGGCGCTTCTTGAAAAGGGTGGTGGCAAACAAGGAGAGAAAACGTTTTTATTTTCTCTTGACAACTTTTCATGACAGAAGATATGCATAGAATTGGTCTTTGATTACATTGCTATTATCTTAAACGCAAAATTCTTCACCACGCGACACAAATTGTACAAAACGAGTAACATCACATAGCCGCCTGCGTGTAATTTTTTTCTAAGTTTATCCTGGCTGCAGGATGACTATGAGATTATATACATGGGCGTTCCCAAAAGGAACATTCACTTTCAAGTGAACTTTACTTCGCTAAACAGAAAAAAGGCAGGTCCACAAGAGATACATCAAATCAAATACATAATGTTCATACAAGTTTGTAATACTTACGCCTTCAGAGGGAATTTGTGTCCACCGTTCACTAGTCTTGTCTGTCGACCACTGACTTGTTGTAAGTGTTGTATGAGAGGGTGAGTGCCCAGGCCTCGCCAAAGTGGCCTCGTTTTCCATATAAGGAAAATGATATCATCTTTATCCAATCAACATCGAGTGTTCACAACTCACTCTTATATTTACAATGTATATTCGTCCGCTTAAAAAAGAAAAAGTGGAGTGACGAAGCACATTAAACGTTTTTCTTCCATTATATTTGGCTCGATGAATTATTTTACCCTCTAGGCTCTAGCAGTTTCCGTAGTAAATGTACATGATTTCGAAACGCTCTAAAAATCAAGCAAAATCCATCCCAAATCGGGCAACGTCACGATGGCGCATGAATATAGGTGAACAGTATATTTTTCCAAACATTGTGCTGATCCTGTACAGACTCTGTCGAATTAACATGTATTTACATGGTGCTGTATTGGAGTAACTCATATTTATTCATCGAAATAAATGTTTTTTTTTCCAAAAGACAATTCCAAGTTTAAAGAAACGCTTTTATGCAATAAGAACAATCTATTTGATAGCCTGTAAAATTCAACATGGGAACAGCTAGCTCTCGACGCAGCTGCTTATTATCGATAGCCACTCCAAGGACACGTCTGTATCACATCATATTAGACTTTTAAACATCCGCGTGTCGCGAGCTCTAGATGAGATTATTTAAAAAATAAATAATATTTCCACGTGGAATTGATCTTCATGTTCTATCGCTACATTATTTGCCTTATTTTGAAAACTATACATAAAACTTTCCAAGAGCATTGAAACGTGAAGTTGGAACTTAATTGTATGCGGAAGGTTATTGAATTATGAGAATGTAAACCGGCCACGACCGGTGTCTTTGTGGTCAGCATATGGCGTCGATAGAAAACAAAGTACACCGTACTGTGGCTATCTGAAATTTTCAACTGGATTAATGCCTACTATGACCGATACCACCGGTAAGTTTGTTAGATTTTAGTGTAACGATTGTGTAATGTTGTATTTTGGAGTCTAAAACTTATCTTATACCTCGAAAAAAGTGGGTAAATTTCGAGTGTTTTGTCCGTCCTTGTTTGACGTCAAATATGTCATGCTGGCTTTTGAATCGAGAATAATTGGTTCATCTTGAAATATAATGATTTTGAGCCGCGTTGTATTACAAAATATGTGTACTATGCCAGTAATGCAACAGTTTAGTAGTCTTTTAATCCAATCCCTAGATATGAATATTAGTATCGTTACAAAAACGCATATTCTAAACCTCGAATCATACGACGACTCTTACGAGTAGAATGGCGATTCTTTTGAGCGTCAATGCAACTCTTCCATTCAAATTCGTATTGTCTCGAGGCGTGAAACTGAATATCGACGAAGTTTTGTATGTTCGGTTACTCAGACGAAAATGTTTCATAAGTATTTTGATCATTAACTTATCCATAGGGTTGGCTGAGTTGGCGCATCGAGAGTATCAAGCCGGTGATTATGAGAACGCGGAACGTCATTGTATGCAACTTTGGCGACAGGAACCAGAAAATACCAGCGTATTGCTACTTCTAAGCTCAATTCACTTTCAGTGTAGAAGACTAGACAAGTAAGTATATGCCTTAGCGAGATAATATACGAGGTTTCGACGATAAAACTGGTGTTAGGCTTTCCATTCAACTCAAACGTTTCGTTTTCAAGGTCATAGTTTACATGTACCTTAGGAGTATGTTAATGTTTACTTTTCGGTTGGAGGTCACGTGAAAGGGGTGGCCTGCACTGGTTTCTCATTTCTCCAGATCAAATGTTCAGTAAGCAAACGTGTTAATACTGTTATGATTGACAGCTATGTGCCAGGAATACCTTCATCTATGAGAACTTGTCAAAGCTTTCCAGTATGTGACATGCCCTTAATTAGTGTTTTTACAGTAAACCATTTCAAAAAAGTTCATGTTAAAATTTAAATAAGTAAAATAATAGTACAAGGGTGATAACAGGCACATTGAGCCCAACAACAGATTCCACTTGTCACTAACCAATGACCATTTAATTATTAGGAATAAAAGTTATCTTTTTAAAGTCAGGTATAAGTGACTACGCAGTTTTCGTCTGAATCTCGCTGGTGCCTTCAGTGTAACAGTAACACTCTCACTTTAAGTTGTCAATAGTCCCATCTAAGATGTAGGAATATGACGTCCTTCCTTGGGTAGTCCTAATCCAAGTCTTACCTGAGGTAGGATATAGTTGTGTCTACTCTAGGAAAGTGATGGCATAGATGTCGCTTGATGCTGCTGATGCCATCCTGAAAATATATGTTGTGTCATAGTGAAATTTTGCTAACGTAATTTTGGCACAGACTTTGTTTTTCTATTTTACGTAAATGGACAAGGAATCATGATTATCGACTAAAACAACAGAATAAAGTCAAAAGACAACTGCAAATCCATTATGTTTGCATGCTACAACAGGAGGTCAGGGGGTGTTTAGGACAACAAAGGACAAAGTCAGGAGAGTTTCATGAAACCTCTCGAAGGTGTCCTCAGTCAGAACGATTTCAAGGAATGTTTTTGTCCACACAGGCCTCAAACTATCCTAAAGCCTGCCTCAAATTTTAAGTGTCCTCTAGATGGAGCTAATGTCTAAGGTCCAAGTTGTTAACAATATGCTTGCAAGGAGGAAGTTCAGCTAAGCAGATAAGATGAAGTGCTTGAATTTTGTCACTGGTCTTGAAATATTAGAATTTGGGCCAACCTCTAAACACTAAATTCCTATCCGTTGATATGTCTTACAAATTGGTGACACATTCTTATACACTTGTCAAAGAAACAGGTGTGAAGACATGTAAACAGGGACGCAGTTTAGTTAAAACATTGCTGGGTTGATCATACTACTGTGTTGATGCATTGAAGTCTGTTACTATCCTGTCCTTGATTTCACACCAGCCAAATCCTCATTGGGTTACAAAGGTTCTCTTAATCATCTCTGTGCCAAGGGACGTTGAGGAAAACAGGATTTTAACTCAACTGTTGCTAGATAGTCTTGCTACTAACCAGTGTATAACCGTTGGACATAGTGAAGTAGTTGAGACATAATACTGCATCCGGTGGTACAGGCCTAGGCCTGTTCAGTGTTTATAAATAACTGCTATGTTGCAGTTAGTGGACATATTTGAAATACCTTTGTCCCAACCTCTTGAACTATTGTCTCTCATATTTCTCCTTTTCTTTTATAGATCAGCACATTTTAGTACCTTAGCAATTAAACAGAATCCAATGCTTGCAGAAGCATATTCAAACCTTGGTAATGTATTCAAAGAGAGGGGACAGCTACAAGAAGCTTTAGAAAACTACAGACATGCAGTTAGACTGAAACCAGATTTCATTGACGGATACATAAATCTTGCTGCTGCTCTTGTTACGGCTGGTGATATGGAAGGAGCTGTGCAAGCATACTGTTCAGCATTACAATATAATCCTGTAAGTATTACTTGTGATAGTGAGGGCTCACAGTATGCCCTCTAGTGGTAGCCAAATTGTGTTGTTCTGGGTCAAAATGATAAAAACAGGGATTTCTTGTGACATAGTAAGAGATAGGGGATCACCAAATTTTGGTGCATCACTAGAAATTGTGTGCGTTAATGGTGCTGGAAATTGGCTTAGAGGGCACACTTGTAGAAAGGTCATACTTCAAGATGGTTTTTACCCAACAGTACTTAGTGAAAAAGATAATGTAAAATAGATGTTTGACATAAAAACTGCTTAGGTTGTCTACTTTTTTGGTTTTCTTGATGCATTGATTTTGTCAGCCACTTTCAGCACAAATAAGAAAGTGTCGATATATGATTGCCACTTTTTTGAGTGGCTGAGGTCCTTGGGCAATCATGCCCAGGATCTGGTAGGATAGCATTTGCTATGCACTTACACTGTTAGTGACTGTAATGGGTCTATGCTTCCCGAGGAACTGAAGAAGTATAGAGGGATATAATGTCATATTATGTCTTTCCTGGAATGGTAAATGTAAAGAGCTTTGGGCAAATTGTGGAAAAGTGATGTGAAAATTAAATGTTATACTTGTGTCAACCTTTATTGCAACAAGGCTAGCCCCACCAGGGTGGTAAAATTAATATGAAGAGTTTTCTTGTAGAGTAAGAACTGCCCCAAGTACATGCACATCTAATTCCTATCTAACCATTTTCTGTTAGAGGTATGGAAACTTTAACAGTTTGCAACATGTATATACTAATTACCACACTCATATCTCACAATTTAGAAATGTTTACACCAGAAGTCCATATGACTGTATGTTCTAATGTCTATCGTTTGACTTGTATTTTTTAGGATCTCTACTGTGTGCGTAGTGATCTTGGGAATCTCCTCAAGGCCCTAGGAAGGCTTGACGAAGCTAAGGTAAAATATCGATTGTTGTCAACATGTATGGCAATTCATTCGATCTTGAATGAAATTCCATCTGTTACCCTAAAAGGAGTAAAATGAAGAGAGAGAGAAAAGTACATTCCCCACTCCCTCTTATCCCAGTGATGCAAAATATCTGACAATTGTAGAGATTGTAGACAACTGCTTAAAATAACTTGCAAGAAGATACCATACATTATGAGATGCTATCTTCTAGAAAACTGGCGTTATAGCCATTTGTTGATTTTGTGAAATCTATTTAGTGATCTTTTTGAAACTAGTCTCTTGTACCATAAACTTCTGTACCTTTTTCTTCATTCAGTATCAAGATAAGGGATATTAAATCATCTAACTCCTTTTTGGGTTGTCTTCTTTGCCATGTATCTTTAAGAATGAAACGGGCTATTCCAGCAAATTGTCAACTGTACCTTGAAATATTGTTTCAATCTGTACCAATTCAATTTGGTCTGTGTGCTTCTAATGGCACATACCATCATGAATAGTTCATGGCAGACTTTTTCCATGACCTCATTGAATGAAGTGAGTAAAACTCAAAGGTCTCTTCTTTGGCTGAATGCGCTAAATTGGAAGCAGGTAAATTTAACTGTCCGCGTGCGCCGTTTTTCAACCAATGATAGTGCAAGCGATTTTCATTCACTTGTGTACTGTAGCCAAAATTGACCTTTGGACATCCACTTATAACATACATGAATATATAACTTTAAAATGGGCCAGGTCAATTCTAGGTACAGTGTTGTCACACAAGAAGGGATTTGGCCCATTCATATCATGGCTGCGCGACACACGTTGCCCAATTTTAACAGACTCGTTGATTAGGACAGGATTTTTACATGCATATGTCTGCTAAACTGCAGAGAAATAAAACAACATATTGAAAAAAGACTGCAGCAGTATTTTGCGTAACTATTGAAGTTCTGCAGTGTTGTTTATCAAAGTTTGTGAAGATTGTCATGGATAAAATGACAGATATGAGTCTGTAGGAAGAGGCAATAACAAGCTATGCTTACAATTAACTGCTTCTGGGGCTGTGCAGATTAGCTTTCCTTTTCATTACAGAGACTCTGACGCAAGGATTCCCCTTCCATATTGCAAGTCCCATTCTGTTCAATGAGCCCTTAGATGAAAGCTTGTCATGATGACGTATGGTGAAAATCATTGAAATTGTTAAATTGAATGCAGTGAAACATTTGCTGTGTATAGCCCAACATGGTGTGGAATTTGTCGTGTGTGTTAGGGTATGGCAGTCAGAACACTTGTGGTACATGCCTCAAAGACATTTTTAACACACAATTTTGGAGTAGCAAGTAGAGTATATCAAATTTCTTTGATAACTAACCCATGCTAAGGTTGCATGTTTTTGTCAAGGCGTTATTACAAGTGCAAACCTGACTGTGTTGTGTGTGTCCTCTGTTTTTCAAAAATTTCACTACCCAGGAAAACTAACGAAGTTTTTGTCCTTTGTGAACTTCTGTTTTGTACTATCATGCTACTTAAGGTGTTAATGGTCCAGCCAGGAGCAATGCTTGCAGCCTAATGATGGAGACCATTTCAAGGCTGTCGAGGTCCATTTTAGGAGTCAACAGTGGACGTGGTGTCCGGTTGGTGGGTTTTAACATGGAACTGTCAACGTTTGTACTGTAACTAGTATTGTTTTCTGTCATTTCATATTTGATCATATCCGATATTGTCAAAAAATTCTCAAATTTACATTGAATATTGGCTCTCAATACAATGTGAACAATTGACTACGGTTGGTCATGTAACAAGGATGATAGCATAACTACAATTAATGTGAAAATTCAGAATTTCAGTGAACTGACAGATAATGTTGCATTTACTTTTGATTCTTTTCTTTGAAGAGTAAAGTTCATTTTGTGAACAGGTCAAAGGGAGCAGGCAAATGTGGCGTGGTTGCAGACGGGCATGAATGACAGCGCGAATGCGCGATAGCGCTGCGTCGAATGCCTGCCCTGATGCTGGTTTATGTGAACTTGAAGTCCTTCATACTTTGTTCTTTTGCAGAAACTGCACTGGATAATTCTAACAATCTCTTAAATTTCAGAAACCCAACATTGACAGCCATGTGAACAGAGCAGAGTAATGACTCAAGACACATCAGCCAGCTGAAAGGGTTAAACAAAATATAGCGCTTCACAATTGCACCACAATGTGCGCGCCTGCTGGCACTGGTAGATTTGAAGAGCTGTATGCATATGACTAATGATGAAAAATATTGCTACCCCAAGTCATTTTGAAATCACATATTGAAAACATCAAGTCAGTAAAGAGGCTCTTCAAAATGCGATGATGCGTGCGAAAAGATTTGACTGCTCCCTTTGATGTGTGCTGCACAACTAGTCATATCACTTTTAAATAAACTGTTTCATCATTGTAAGGTTCTAATTGATGTTTTCTCTTCCAATCCTGTGCCATCTTTTCTTTTTCTCTATACTTCGATTTATTCCGACCTGTTTTGTTGGCATGTATCTCTGTCACATGTCATCTTTAAACAAATGAAGGCTTGTTACCTGAAAGCCATCGAAACACAACCCAACTTTGCAGTGGCGTGGAGTAATCTAGGATGTGTTTTCAATGCCCAAGGAGAAATCTGGCTGGCAATTCATCATTTTGAAAAGGTAAAAAAAAAATGTCTTGCCCGTTGCAATATGTTTGTAAGTAGCCTGAATGCAGTGTGTTGACTTGGTCAGCACAAAGAGATGAACAAAAAAGAAGTGACTCGTAATAAAAGTGTCCATTTTTCAATTCTAAACATAGACATATTTTGAATAATGGGGATTCAGAGATAACGAATATGGTAGTCTGTAAGATACAACATTCATGCCACACTATAAGCTACTACTCACTATAAAGCAGTACTGGTTTAGAAGCCTGATGGGGCTGAAAAACATGATGTATCCTAGTCTTTGAAGATGAAGGATCAATATTTTTCTTCACTTGTCAGTAAATATACCAAAAAAAGAAAAGAAAGAAAGATATTTTCCCATGCAATTGCAACTGTTGTGACTAACTTTTCAACCCTATGTAGGCTGTACAGTTGGACCCAAACTTCTTAGATGCATACATTAACTTGGGAAATGTTCTAAAAGAAGCTCGCATATTTGACAGGTAAGTGTATTATGAAAGTGGCAAATGCGCAGGTGCTTAAACTTTAGAGAACCACAAGTTTCTTTTTTTCAGTCTATGTACAAATACTTAACTTCTGTTCACATGGTGTCCGAGTAGAATAGAAACAAGAATTGTGAAAGATAACACAGTAATGCAGACTTTTCAAATGTTGCGATAAGAATTTCTGAACCCTACTTACTGAATTTAACAGTATACAATACAATATATCGTTATTGTCCCATTTTGGGTAGTTCTTTGTACAACAGTAAAGAATAAAACCATATATGAAAAAAATATTTAAAATGAGATCACAAATGTGAAATGTGTAAAATGATCAATTTTACCCATGTTATGTGAAGATATCCACATTGAACCTACATATGTATTCTTTCTGTTTGCTCCTTGTAGGGCAGTGGCTGCCTATCTTAGGGCGTTACAGCTGAGTGCCGATCATGCAGTGGTTCATGGTAACTTAGCCTGTGTTTACTATGAACAAGGGTAAGTTGTACAAAATGTTTTGTGGTAAGATATTCTGAGCCCCGAGAAAAATATCTCTGAAAATGAGATAAAAGTGCAAGTGATGTTCATGTGGTAATAGATATGTCAGTCTTTCAGTGAATTAGCACTGTTACCACAGCTCATTGTTTTTACAAAGGTTTAGATTTCAAGATTATATATTGTAATTTTGGTTAGAGACTGTTGTAAAATAGTAGGAAACATGAGAATTTTACCCAGGTACTGCCCTAAACAAGAACAGAGAGTCACCATAATATTGTGATTTGACAGACCCAATGTTTGTTTATTTCTATAGGTTGATAGACCTTGCCATTGATACTTATCGCCGTGCCATAGAACTGCAGCCACATTTCCCTGATGCATACTGCAACCTGGCCAATGCTCTCAAGGAACAGGGAAAAGTAAGTAATGACATGTTGTAAGAGCAGAAATCCTAACATGCTCAGTATGGAATCCATTCTATCTTGTTGTACAGTACGGTAGACTTGTGATCTGTTGAAGTTCCATTTAGACAAATACTACTGTGATGAGACCATTAAGTCATCACTGGTGCCTTTCATCAAATTATAGGAAGTGCTCACAGGAAGGGATTTTACTTCACGGTTCCTCTGTCTCTCCTTAGAGAAGTTATCAGTAGTTGGTGTCTACTAAAGAATAAATGATTTTGACAGATTATGGTTTTATGACAAGGAAAGTCGGCTCCATTGAAACAATATTATACAGTATTGGTCCAGTGTCTTTGAGAGGGATGTCAGTGACAATAAGGACGACTTTGATGGATGTTATGTCTGTAAGATGGAACTATTTTGTAAAATCGTCCAATGTGCCTTTCGTTGTAGGTAGCGGAAGCTGAAGAATGTTACAACACAGCTTTAGCACTTTGTCCGACACATGCAGACTCCCTCAATAATTTAGCCAACATCAAAAGAGAACAGGGTAACACGGAAGAAGCTGTCAAATTATACTGCAAAGCTCTGGAGGTAAGAAAAGTTGCCATCCTATGAATATAAACTATGGTAGACCAACACCAAAGGTTTCGACAACTCCAGAAAGTACATGATGTTTATACCATTCTGTCAATTTTGATATGTAATAGCCAATTTCACATTATGCTCAATTCTTTAGAAATTTGACCACAATTCCCATGGTTACCAATTATGCACTGTATGATTTCCATTAATCTTGCCTCTTATAATTACACCACTCAATGGCCATTTAATTTTGTGCCTTTGTTACAACTTGTCACATGGTTTGTGGGTAACCATGACAACCAATTCTTGTAAGTAGCTCTGATTGGTTGATTTTTAATCAGGAAGTGAAATACAAAGTGAATAGAAAATATTGCTCTCTAAGGCATTTCCTTCGTCTTGTGTTACTTGGAAGAGAAACAGTAGCTTTTTGAGGAAAATAACGCAAAATGGGCTCTCAATTTTCTGTGAGACGGCAGAACGTAGACACAGTATGTATTTTGTTTATATATACATGTTTATTTGTGTAAATTTAACTTACATATTTTTGTATGTTCATTTAATAATGGTTATTGATTTAAACAACGTTTATGATATATGTAGTAATTTGTGATGTATGCTTTCAGTGCAAACATCAGCAGTGACTTGTTTTTCATATCAAGCCAAATTTGTCTGTTTGATTTTGGTAATGTGTATAATTTGGTATATGTATACTGAATTAAATCGTGATATTTCATGTAGCGAAAGCTAGCCCAGTATTCAGTAAATATAGACATTTCACTAAATGAAAACACCACCTAAGAAATATGGACGTTGTCATCCATAATTTGCCGATCAAGTATTTTGACAGATCAATTGCCTTGGCTTTCCAAATTCATCATTTACTCTGGTACAAGTGATCTTTTTTTTTTCCTTTTTGGAATGCTCCTTTTTTTTGTAATCAAATATAAATTGTGTATGGTACCAAATGTGTGATGATACGGTATGTACGATGTACAAATCATTTCTATTTTCTCGCCAGGTTTTCCCTGAATTTGCTGCTGCACACTCCAATCTTGCTAGCGTTTTACAACAACAAGGAAAATTACAAGAAGCCCTGTTACATTACAAAGAAGCTATCAGGATTTCACCCACATTTGCTGATGCCTACTCAAATATGGGCAACACACTGAAAGAAATGCAAGACATCCAAGGAGCCCTACAATGTTACACCAGAGCCATACAAATCAATCCTGCATTTGCTGATGCCCACAGTAACCTAGCATCCATCCACAAGGTGAGCAAATTTTAGCTCTACTCATCAAAATCACAGGTTTTGTGAACCATTGAAGACTTTGGTATTCCACTCACTGTGTTCATGAAAAGAATGTGTTTTTGACACGCTTTGATGTTACATACTTTCTACATCTCAATTAGGTGTTCAGGTCTATTTTTGGAGAATGTGTTTGATCGTTTTACCATTTCTAGACAAGAATTTAGATATGACTGGGGTAGCTTGTATACCGTTCAATGATATCCAAACAAGTGCATAGCTTTGTGTGAATTACGTGCCTCCTGTAGCCCATCAACATAGTAATAACAAACCCTTTCTCTCTCTATAGGATTCAGGTAATATTCCTGAAGCCATCTCATCTTACAAGACAGCGCTAAAGCTGAAACCAGAATTTCCAGATGCATATTGTAACTTAGCTCACTGCCTACAGGTAAGTTCCCTGTTGACCTTAACTACCTGTCAGAATGATTTAACATCAGAATTAAGTAGCACCATGTTCATTTGGTCATGAGGTCCCGAGGCAGACTTTTATGGCATGTCATATTTCTACAAAAATATCTTGTTCTTTGATGTGGACCGACAATGAATGTAAAGCATTGTTTGTATATTGTAAGCTAGGGCTGTTAGTATGAAAGAGATTGCCTGATGTGCCATTTGTACAATGAAAACATGATGGTTTGTATTTGATATATCAACTCAAATATATGTATTACTTTTTGGAGGTGGAAGACATTTTGACTGCTGCTGTATATGCAAGTTTCTATCCCTGCAAATTAAAGGTTTTGCCATTTGTATGAAAAACAAACAAACAAATGTACTTAAATGAACATTTCTGTTGGGAGGGAGATATTTTGTATATTCAGGTTACTTGCTGAGCATGTGACAAGTATTTCACTTCCTTGGTTGAGGAAGAGTTGTTGACAATAGTCTCTGAGCAACACGAACCAGTACTTGTCTTCTTGGGTGAGGAAGAGTTCTTGATAACGGTCTACTTTCTTAACAAAGTTGTGACAGCATTTGATTTCTTCGTTGACAGATTGTATGTGATTGGACAGACTACGAAGCCCGTATGAAGAAACTAGTATCAATAGTAGCAGACCAGTTAGACAAGAATAGGTTACCCTCTGTACATCCACATCACAGTATGTTATATCCATTGTCACATGCCTTTAGAAAGGCTATTGCAGCAAGGCATGGCAACCTGTGTCTAGAAAAGGTGAGTGAAAAATATACCTTCTTGGTGTTGAAATAACGCAAACATGAAATGGCAGTGTTTTCAGCAAGGTGTGGTAGCCTAAGTAATGGTTGTACCTTAGACCACAGTTGTGGTGAGGAAAGCCCAGTAAAATACCTCAGCAATGTTTGGTAGAGTTGACTTCCTTATTTCCCATAACGGAAACTGTGAATTATCCGAATAATTATTACAATACATGTTGAAATATCATTGGTTCATTATATATGAATGGTGATTTCACTTTGAAAGGGACATGGTTAAAAACCTATGGTGGGCTATCATGAGACTCGCATATTATTTTATTGTAGCAATCAGACTTTAAGGGCTTGTTTGAATATAAGTATTTTTAATATCAACAAAATTATCTTGCAGATAAATGTACTCCACAAACCTCCATATCCACACCCAAAAGATTTATCATCCAGTAGAGGCCGTATTAGAATTGGTTACATCAGTTCAGACTTTGGTAATCACCCAACATCACATCTCATGCAGAGTATACCAGATATGCATAATAGAGATAATGTTGAGGTGAGTCCCATTTCTCTTTGTATATGTTTAGCCACTAGGTAGAAACTTGATTTGATGTCAGTTACTCTATCAGCCAAGTGAATTCACTTTCATGTCATTTGGGAAAGAACTTGGTATGGTAGAAAGCACTGTTCACATATTGACTACATAGCAATAGAAATGCCACCTACAACGTTTATAATTAAAGCAACTGAAAGACTATACTTTTACACTAGAAAAGGACCATTGAAAATTACACATACAGAAAGTGCTTTACTTAGGTGTTACCTATTGTACAGTATGATCGAGGAAAGTTAAATTTGCATAATGTATTCAGACTTCATCTTTCAAGTTATATCATTATATCTTGATTTCAGGTGTTCTGTTATGCACTTAGTGCAGACGACAACACAACATTTAGAAGTAAAATAGCAAATGGGGCAGAACATTTTGTAGATCTTTCACAGGTAAGAATTTTAATCTGTATCATTTCTCAAAGCCCAGTACTTGACTCCCACACTCTCACAATAGTCCTAATTCCTATCTTATCAGTGGAGCCTTAGAGATTAAATGTGATTGTTTTTCTTTCAATGCAAACCTTTTTTACTTGCTCTGCTGGACATTTATTTTTCTCGCCTAAATGTTAATACTCATCCATCTCATCCTGTCACTATCCTTAGAAAGTGACATTTATCCTCTTTTTCCCCCATGGGTATTATTTGTAAATAAGTAATTGCTAGTTGGGAGAAGGGACAGATTAATCGTCTGTCTTCGGGGATATTTGTTTGTTACACCACTAAGTACAAGAAAGAGGATTAAATTAAATGAAAATTTGAAAGTGAAAGAGGATTAAATATTCAAACTGTGATACTAGATTTGACAATGCTCTTTTTTATCTTGTTCATAACCCATTCTATCTGAGTGGTAAATACACTGGGTAAAATTCACCTATGTTCAATTGGGAACTTGCAATCCAGACTGAGCATGCTCAGATGCAAAGGACTATGGGACTGTCTGGAGCTATCAATAGAGCAAACCTACAATGATCAATGGGTATCCATGATTAGATTATAAGTGGTTACAGACAATGTAATAAGATTGTTTACATTACTGATTGATCCATATTTTATCACATTTCCCATAATGCAACATTCAGGATATCAAGATGGCGGGGTTTGCAAGTTCCCTTTTGGACACCCTCCATAGTTAATCTATAAAGTATGAGAAACAACTTGTCATCAGCATTCTCAATTCATTTTTAAAATGCTGACAAAACTAGTGTGCACATAAAGAGTATTGTGTTTTTGAGATTTGTGTGTGTGTCCATATCTTTATAGATACCTTGTAATGGGAAAGCAGCTGATCGTATTAGTTCAGATGGAATACATGTATTAGTCAACATGAATGGTTACACAAAAGGTGCTCGGAATGAAATCTTTGCATTGAGGCCAGCACCAATTCAGGTAAGCAACTCGAAACCATGACTTTGCGGCAAAGGTTTCCAATGTTAATAGGGTGACGCTGTTCATTGTTTTGAAGAAAAAACTCTGACTTAATCTGAATTAACAAGATTAAATGTAGGATAATGGTAGGATTTCACGGGGCTGAATTTCTAACTCTGAACCTCACAGCAGATTGAAGGATACCTCGAACGATAAATATCAGGAAAGTTATATTTCAGTAATTTGACAACTTCCAAATGTATGATTTGTGTAGATAGCATGATTTGTTAAGTTTTACCTTGTGAAATCCTTGTAATAACATTTCCGTTACTCTTTGATTTCAGGTGATGTGGTTGGGTTATCCAGGAACCAGTGGAGCAACGTTTATGGACTACATCATCACTGACAAAATTACTTCTCCTTATGAACTTAGAGACCAGTATTCAGAAAAATTAGCATATATGCCCAACACATTTTTCATTGGTGATCATGCGCAAATGTTCCCACACTTGAAGGAAAGGGTTATTATTGAAAGCATGGAAGGCAAGAAAGCTGATAATGTGTCAATTGTGAACGGGGTAGACCTTAAACCTATTGTGCAGAAAGTTGTTGAGAAGAAAAAGGAGGTAAGTTTTGAAAGAAATTAGCACAGATGAAAAGAACTTGATACTGTCATTTTATAGTATCTATTGATACAGACAAGTAACCAAAATTTGAAAGCCTCGGTTAGTATCTGTCTAGTTCACAATATAAAAACTGAAACTTGTTCAGACTTTACTGAGTGACCTGGTTTCAAAGGTTATAGTTCATCAATTTTTTCATTATATCCAGTGAGTTGAAGTTTACTCTTTGACAAGATCAATAATTATACCTAAAGATTATGATATTTTAATGCAAAGAAATGATGTGTGTGCTTATGTTCGACACTTTTTAATGTATATTTGTGTTGTTTCTACTCCATCATTAAAGGATACACGAGTCCTTAATGGTGGTGGACCACTTATTAAGGATGAGCATACAGGGACACCTATCTTTGATTTACCTACCACCACAGCTGTTCATACCATGGTTAAAGAAGGACAGATTCAGACCACAGTAGAAGGAGTTGTTGTACAGAATGGTCTTGCTACCAATCAAGTAAGTTGATATTGTCTCTCCTCACGGCACATTTCTGAACAGTTGTTTTTATCACCAATTTGGTTGGAAGATGTGTCAATGTTAACACAGTCTTGAAGCGATATATTGAAGAACAGGCATTTCAAGGAATGTATGAATGAAATTGGTTGAAAGCACTGCTTTCTAGGTTGATGAAAATATGGTTAAGCAGTCACTACTTCTTAGTGCAAAACTGGGTGAAAACAGGGAAATGAGCATGTTCTTTTGTATGGTATTCGATGAATAATATGACAAGAAACTGTAAATCACCTTGGACTGAGTGAAAAGACTTAACCCTAACTTGTGTAGAGTTTGAGTGGTTGACTATTTGTATTTATAGAGTGTTACCTATCACATATTGCAGACGTTTCCTATAAATATACAGGGTAGAGTTGTTTAGCGTAGTTCTAGTTTATAGCACATTGTGACACTGCTGATCTTTTCTCATGATCAGGTAAACAACAAAGCAGCCACTGGTGAAGAGGTGCCCAAACAAATCATTGTGACAACAAGGATGCAGTACGGGTTACCAGAAAATGCTATTGTGTATTGTAATTTCAACCAATTATACAAAATTGATCCAGCTACACTTCAGATGTGGGTTGCGGTAAGTTCTTCTATAGATTTGTTGACCCAGAAGTGTAACCTATATATTATGCAGAAGTTTGTTTGGTATGATGAGTAGCATTGTGAGAGTATTCATATTCAGAGGGGTGTCACCGGTTGAAAGTTTCAGTGAAAGAGTCATTTGAAATATGCTTATAGTTCTTAGGAGGGATAGGCATAATTATTTTCTTAAGAAAAGCAATGTAAATGTTTATATATGTAACATTCATACTTATTGTTTGGGATTGTATTTAATTTACCTATAAAGTTTGCTCTTTTCATATTAATATGTAGCCAGATATTTAGGCTGACTGGTTGTAGTTATGTACATTGTCATGCTAGCAAGGGACAGAGGGTACTAAGTAGGTAAAATGTACCTTAGTTTCTGTGGTGGTATACTGAGGTTCCAAACTTTAGCAAAACACTGGCTAGTCATCAATGAATACAGTTAACGTGACATGTATATTATTGTCTTGATGTTTACAGATTCTGAAACGGGTGCCTGATGCAGTGCTATGGCTTCTGAAATTTCCAGCTGTAGGTGAGGCAAACATTCAACAATCTGCCCAAGAGATGGGACTGAAATCCAGTCGCATTATCTTCTCGCCGGTTGCTCCTAAAGAAGAACATGTCAGGAGGGGTCAGTTGGCTGATGTGTGTTTGGATACACCTCTGTGTAATGGTCATACAACAGGCATGGACGTACTTTGGGCTGGAACACCAATGGTTACACTGCCAGGTAGGCTACTGCTGGTAATATTCAGCTGATAGTAGGTGGCATTAGAGGAGCTAACATCAAGCTCTTGGGGATTTGAGACGGGAAAGGTAGTTTTGATTTACTGCATTCCTCATAAGAAGTAGGAATGAAAATCTAGTGAACAACACCAGTAGACTCTTCTTGTGCAGCTTTCTGAAGAAGGATGAAAAAAGTGAAAATGATATCGTGGAGATCTGTGTAATATTTCATTTCTTGAAATCCAATTAGGAAATTTATATATGTTGAAGAATTTTTGAAACACTATATTTACTTCAGCACACCAGTCAGTCCACTATTGTGAACACACATGATAAATAAGGTATGTAATAATGTATTCAAACAAGTAACTCAGTGATTTATGTGTATTGCAGGTGAAACACTGGCATCCAGAGTAGCTGCATCACAGTTACATACATTGGGGTGCCCAGAACTAGTGGCTAGGACAAGGCAAGAGTATGAAGATATTGCAGTGAGGCTGGGAAATGATAGATTGTTGTAAGTTTCTTTTTCAATGTTTGACTATGAAAAGCACAAATCAGGCATTCAAAGTACCTCAGATGATACACCTCTATACAAGTCATGAAGAAAGGAATCATCCCATCTCGTGTATTACATGAATCCAGTGTTCAATAGAGTCTTAGCTGGTCATTTCATTGTTATGTACAAGAAAAATAAGTTTCACTCTAAACTCGCTCTTCGAAGCTATTGTTAGTTCCTCGTCAATCCAATTGACTTTTCTCAATTTTTGATCGGGCAGACTTTTATAGGCTGGCAGTATCCTTAGAGGCCTGGAGAAGTCAAATTGGTTCCTTCGCGCAGCCTAAAAACTGATCTTTTATAGTGATATTACAAAATGTTCATGTGTGTATGAAGTCCATATGTCGCCAAAGAAATGACGATTGTCTCTCTCGTTTTACCCAATAATAGCCTAAAGCAAACCAGGGGAAAAGTGTGGAAAGCAAGATCCAGCTCCTCGCTCTTCAGTTGTCGACAGTATGCCACAGATATGGAGATACTCTACCGTAAGATGTGGAACAGATTTGAAAGAGGACTTTCATCAGACCACATCTTAAACTAGACACATCAGTAAAGTGGTGCTAGCAGAGGAGGTTCAGTCACAGCTTACCCCCATCTATAAATTGGTTGTGAATAGCATCTTTGACTTCAACAGTGTACATATAGATAGCAAACAATCTTTTACAAGAGCTGCTTAGTATGCCAGTAGTTGCCTTAGAAAATAAATAGGTTTTTGTGTATGCCCCAAAAAGTTGAAGACAAAGACAGTGATCTTTGCAGACAATTTGAAATCTCTCTCACTCTATATATATATTTGTTTTACATTTGTAACTCTTATTTTTGTTTTTAAATTGGGTGATTGTTGCCAAACTGAACTTTGAAATCCTCTATCAAAAGAGCCAGTGTTGTGCATTACACAAAAATTATATTATATTACGTATGGCCAAGGGAGTTTTATTTCTTGTTTTTATTGTGTTGCTGTTGAACCAGATGGTGCTACTCCTAAGAATGTCATAATTCAACCTGGATTGTCAATATCATAAATGGTTACCTGATATGTGAACAAAGTAAGCTTGTAGCTAGCACATGGGAGAATAGGAAACATCAATTGAACAAATGTCTTTGTCATCTACGACATACTAAATGCTATTATTAATACTCCAAAGGCAAGTTCTAAGATGTATATGGTGAATACATCCTCTGGAGACGTTGTAAGGTCTTGTACAGTGCGACTTGCTTGGGGTCTAATAGGTTGTCTTCCCCATCAGTACTTAGATGAAAGAGTAGAGGCCGTGTAATTTAAGATGGCATTTCTTTCAATTGAAATAACACCAATGAAAACATAATATGTTGTCTCTTTCTATTGCAAAACTTTAAAGGTGTTATTTTGATCTTTATATAGACATGCACAAGTAACTCCGCAAGTAATCTGCTGAATGGGTTGTAAGTTGCATTTTGCAGCAGGCAATCTATTCTGAGATGTCTTTTTAGACTATTTGAAACAACTATAATCACCCCACTGTAAAGAAGACACAGGGACCAGACTCTGAATTAAGAGTCTTTCTTATGGTTCAATTGTATATTACTAGTATAAAAGTGCGTGTTTCCCGCAAATGAACGAAATATTGACTTTATAATCTGATAATAGCATGAATTTTTCCTTCAACCATCCTGTACTTTGGCACATTTGTAATACATCCATATTATTCGGTGACTTGCAGTGTTTTATATACAGTCCATCTGCAGGGTAAACTCTTTTTTTTTTGGCCACGTATACTGCCAAGTTCAAGTTAACAAGAGATGGGGAGGGGGGGGGGGGTGTTATTAAAAAAAAACACTACCGATGTGTTCTTGGTAGCATTTAACTCTCTATCTAGATTACTGTGTGGCAACTTTGTGTTTCTAATGACATTGTACAATTGAAAAGATGATGAGCCTCGAAGAGTCATAATTTCTGAAGAAAACGAGAAAATACAGAGCTGGGGTTTTTTTTGAGGGTAGGATTTTGAGTACTAGATGCTCTGAAAAGAGGAGGAATGTTTAAATTAAATGTAAATTATTTATGTTCTCACGATAATAAACTTATCCCTGTTTTCTTGCATCATTTAGTGGAGCTCTGACATTCATCTCGTGTTGCGTTACAAGAATTAAACGTTAGAGAAATAAAATGTATATTATCATCTCATCTCATCTGTTGTTTGATGTGCGTTTGTTCTTTGAATTTTTGTAATAAGCTGAATTCAGTTGACGAGGTCAGGTAGTGTGGTACCCATTAGTTTAGTGGTGGAATGATTCTGGATAACCTTAAAAAAGTGTGTGAAAAATGTGACCATACATGGCAACACTGGAGCTGAGCAGCAATCAGAGCTCAATGTGCACAGTGTCCATGGTGATGCGAAGGTTGACAATAGTTCAAACATAACATTTGTACACTTCAACTCCAGAGGCGATGTTTTGACTGATGTGATCTAAAGAGCACTTGCACACATCTGGCAAATAAGACCAGCCAATAGACTGTTAAAAAGATTATCCTTGTACATCTGGAATTGACAGGATGAAATATGTTGTAATATTCAGATAAAACTACCAACTCATCCCCCACACAATTAACACCAGTCGTGAGCATCTCATCTCCCCACCCATATGAACTTTGCTTTCTAGTTCACTTACAACTGTCAATGAAGTTTGAACTATCAATTCATGCAATATATTGATACATTATTAAGGCAGTTGTGTGTCTTGCAACAAAATTTAGCAGTCAGATCAAAGAAGTACCACATTGTGTACATTGTTATGGATAATTTCAGTTACTAATAAATGTTAAAGTTGGTTCCAGTTGCTGTTATATCAATCAGCCCACAAAGACAGTCTCATACCAGCTCTATTTATTGGATGAATGGTTGATAACTATTGAAATGTACTATGAACTAATATCATGAGCAGCATTTGTTCATGAGTATGTGTTAACTCCACTGAAATGAATGGGTTGAATTCGCAAGCTGCTATCTAAGTTTAGGTGACAAGTCACATTTACTTTTGTAGACGTCTACAGGTACTTGGTTTTACTTCTCAACACTGAATGTGCATACCCATTTGGCCTCATTATCAATATTATCAAAACAAACTGTTACTTGAATGTGTTGCTGTTTTGGTGGTGATGTGACTAGAATGGCCAAGTCGATGCATCCAAACAAGTTTGGTAAATATACGTAACTACATTATAATACATAACCACATCAGACTATCCTAACTTGGCGTAAAAACAAATAAAAACCTACACTCATGATAACTTAGCTGATATATTTCATCCTAAATGTAAAATTGATGTATTTGAATAACTCATTTCACAAACAGAACAAATGATCCACAACAGGTTGCCAGTGTAATGAACATTTTAATGTCATACAAATGTGGCATGGTACAAAAAATGCAATAAACAATGTAATATGAACAAAGTTTGAATAAATATCAATAAATCAAACCACAAAAATATATATTAATAATACTACATAACCCTCAATAAGCATAACTGATAAATATAGTACATGTATATTTTTAGATAAAATTGAAACTTGTATGATATATATAACAATGTGAAACTTATATTGTATATAATTATAAACTACTGTACTTTGCATTGTATGGGGCTTTTTTCGACTGTACTAATTGACAACATTCTGGCAGCAAAAAATGTATAACAAAATATATCTTTGATTGCACATATATAACATTGCAAGAAGTTTGTGGACTGGAATGTTTATATATGATTTAAGATACAGTCCAATGTTTGTATGCTAAATACTCACCAAAGACTGGTTAGGGCAGAATGGACACATTGTCTCTGTTACAGACTAGAGAGATATAAGGAGTTGCGATGCAGATAGTCTACCTGTTGTCTTGAAGGACTAATGTCACTACAGTGTATTTCAGCTGTAGTAACTGCATGTAGATTTTTTAAATTTCAAAACATCAAAATAGCAGTTATGAGAGCAGTAATACACTGTAGCAGTAGCCCTCTATATATTGGCTAATACACAGAAAAAGACAGGATACCATTCTTGAGCAGATCTTATAAATGATAAACATGAGATCTTGCCTGAATGATACAATATCCTGATGTCTCATCTACACTTCCTGAAACTGGGCATAATTCTCTGATGTGTAGTACAACTGCACATGGCAGATAATTCATGGGATCATTGGCAACCCAAAATCTGATGTCCTCTTAAATTTAAGATTCAACAAAAAATATGTGAAGCTAGAGCATGAAACCTCCTTGATTCAATATTATTGGTCAAAAATTTAGCAAAGATGTGAATAAACAATTATAATAAACATAATTTTGCACATATTTTACTCATAAGTACATATTCTGACATTTGTGATGCGAGCATAGACGGACTCCATTGTCTATGATACAAAGATACCTTGCAAATACTACCCCCCCCCCCCAAAAAAAAAAAAAAAGTGAGTTTATTTTTACTTTTCAGTTAGTAGTACATGGTCGGTTGGCCACTATAAATCAGATCAACAACAAAGGCAACAGTTTCTCTACTTTTCTAGATTCACATTGTGTGAAAGAAGAAATGAAGATCTTAATTTTAAGCAGTCTATCAAGTAGTTACAAGTGTTATTATCCACTACCATGTCTAATGCGTTCTTTCTTTAAATAGGTCACTTAAAGGGGAACACCACTCCAAGAATTAAAGGCACTTTCATAAACGTTTGGTTCTGGAGAGTCATCACATGACTTCACATCACATAGATTTCACGTAATTGCCAAGAAACACCAAATTGAAATTTGTTCCATCTTTTATTGTCACAGCAGTGGTCAAAAGTGCCACACGGGAGTTAGCAGAAGTGCACATGTAACTATACTAGTCGAACAATACATGGTGGTAACCTTCAGATAAATATGCACTTAGGAGTCATATGAAAATGTACTGTTTATCTCATAAATATGCATGTCTGCTGACTCCAATTAGGCATCACTGGATCACTGTTAATACAAGTCACAGAACTATGCATGTGAAACAAGATTCACTTTCAAGATGTTTCTTAGCAATCATGCAAAATTTATGTGATGTTAAATCATGAAATTATTCTCCCAGAACCAAAAGTACATGAAACTGGCTTTATCTCCTGACATGGCATTCCTCTTCCTCTAAAACTACAACAGATAACGTCTCATTTTTTGTCTCGAAATGTTGAAGTAACAAAGTGAAAACAATTTTGCAATGATCGGTAACAAAATACACTATATTGATTCACAGTACACAAATATACAATTATTTTCCAGGTTTCTCTATGATCTAATGGCCAATTTTTCTAAATATTGTTAAGTAGTCTTTATTGTCAGTACCTTGAAAAAACCAACAATTGGTTTTATTTGGCAAGAGAATGCTTTCTCTTGACCAAAAACAATAACATAATATTTATACTAGTACACTGCCATTCTGAGAGGTATCGGTGATTGTTTTGTTCGGTCAGGAGGTTGTGTGGTGATGCCCCTTTTAAATCTAAATCTACTTGACAGTGTAACCGAGCAAAATTAGCATAATTCTGGAAAGTAGAAAAAGTTGAAACACACAAAAAACAAAAATATATACATAAATACATTTGTAACTTTAAAGTCATTCATGAAAAGAAGCCAACACACATAAATATTGAAAGAACACCTGTCATGTAAAAAGTCCATCACAAAATCGATTTACATTCATAGTTATTTGTGCTTTATAGGAATCTTTTTGCACTTAATGAACAGCGCCATCTATGGCAAATATATGTTCCATGAGAAGTTCAACATCTTGACAGCAAACACAGCTCAGGTATTGAAAAGCAAAATGCAGTTATAGTTAAATACCTCACTTCAAACCAAATCTTTTTTCTCAAGACAATATGTACTCTGAGCAAAGTGTTAAAATAACATCGGATTGTTGAAAACAAGACCATGTTTTCCCATCAACACAACAAGTATCAGTGACAGTGTCATGAAGAAAGCCCATGGTCGTCTGACATTAATGATGTATCATAAACTTGAATCTACATTTGGTTGTATAATCAAATATTGTTTCACAATATACAATAAATCATATGACAAACTGGTGACTGTCTGGCTGGCGAGACTGTCGGATGTGTTGTGTTGTTCAGCCGTATTTGGATTATGAGTGATAGCTAATAGCATGGCACAAATGTCGTATCTTACAGACTAGTGACAGGCTTATAGGAGAAAAATATTTCAGGGTACACCATGTTTTTTTAAGAACTTGAAAACAAGTCTTTGTATTGAGCTCCAACTTAATTTTGTTGAAATTGTCCATTTCTCAATTCAAATCAAATCAATTCTACACGTGACTGATTCTAAGCCTGTGAGAGATATGTCAGTCAACTGACAAGATTGTTCAAATTTGGTCACAAAATTTTCACTCAACCTGTACATTATCTGTCCCCATCATACAACTGAGAGAGAAATATTCTATTATGCATAAGAATAACACATAAAAAAATTACATATCATTAGATTTTAGATTCCTTATGTCAACATATCATATTTTGGTGATGTTTTCTGAAGCCTTTGTCATAAGCAGTATGTTTCACAAGAGGGTGCCCAAGCTTAGGGGCAAAAGCCACCTAAAACTTTGGATGTGGATGCCAAACATATAGCAGTACAAGAAATGAGTTCCTAGAAATGACATCATCTTATACAGATATGCAGAACCATCCATACTGGCTGAGAATGCCACTGACCTCACCTTGAAACACAGGGAAATGGCCGCTATGTTTCAAAGGTAGCCTACGGTACTCCAGATACTGTGGCTGCTGATTCCTGGCTGCCAAATAAATAGCACTCCTAGTAGCCAAACTATATAATCTTTTGTTTTTATCATTACCAGCATATGGAGTATTAACAGTCTTATAATTAGTCAAGAATACTATAACTTATTTGACAATAGCCTTGTGCACTCTGTAACAAATAAAGCCTCCTATAAAGATCAGTTTGATGTTTTGGCATGGCACTTATACCATAGTAATTTTAAGCTTTCAGTTTTGAAAGTTTGAACTGATAAAATGTTGTCCTTCAGGTACATTTTGTACAAGGCAAGTGTGCTTTCAACAAATAAACACAGCGATTTCAGATAAATTTACAAACACTGTGCTCTTAGCCACTCTATGACGATATACTATATTTCAGCTTTGTGTTTTAAATGCACTTATTCTGTAAGCACATAAAAACATCAAGTTTATAACTCACTAAGTCTACTAAGTCTACAATGTTGGTCATTGTGGGTTTATACGATCACCTGCATATATATAATAAAATTGATAAATAAAGATTGTTTCCAAGGTGTTTTTGTGCATGGCAGTTTAAGTCTTACATTAGCTGGTATCTCTGGTATTTAGAAACCTGCAGTGGAAAAATGTGTACTCTTGATCAATTTGTGCTGACAAGCACATTTTTTTTACATACAAAAACATTGAGAGCCATTACAGTGTTCTTTGTGACCTGCATTTACTACAGTTATCACTTTTCTTGTTGGCGGTTATCATATTGTAGAAACCACACTGGGAACATTTCCATGTCTTCTCAGCGCTATTTTCGCATCTGTGAATACGCGATCTCAACGAGTAGGCGTGAGTACTCGACATAGCTTCTGCACCACAACCACTGCCAGACTCTGCTGTCTCTCCCTTTGTGCTTTCACAGATCCTGACAAAGCTGTGTCCACGTGGACGTTTGTAGCATCGCCGAGCTGAGATTGTATTTTTGGCACATCCTAGACAGAATGCTCTTGAACAATTTCGACATCTCAACCAGGTTTTAGCAGAATTAGAACAGTTGACAACTGAACACTTTATACCTTCACCAATACCACATCTGAAAATTTCAAAAACAGACACATGTACAATAATATGATACTGAACCCAATGGCGTGTGAGTGCAAGTGTGGCGAACCTGGTGGGGGGAGGGGGGGGGGAATTACATTTTGCTCAAGTGGTTGCGATGTTCTCTGCAGTGGTACTTTCACGAGCCTATCAAATTGAGATCAACAATCCATGTTTCCTATCAATCCAATTCAAAGCTACTAGAGCAAGAAGTTTGATATGCATCATCTTGTAACGTACATATAAATAATTTGTGTGCTGCCTCGTCACCAATACGAAAACTTACTTGGAGGGAGATCCATTTGAACTGCCTGGTGAAAGGGCTTCTGGGTTTACTTCCCATGGGTCAGGTAAACTTGGCATTGATACAACTGAAAGTCAAAGACAGAGAAAACCATATTATCCTTTTATGATGGTCACTAACTTTTATGTGTGTATCATATCTAAGTAAAGTAAAGTAAAGTAAAGTAAAGTGAAAAGCAGTAAAGTAAAGTAAGGAAAAGTAAAGTAAAAAGCAGTAAAGTGCAGTACAGTAAAGTAAAGTAAAGTGAAAAGCAGTAAAGTAAGGAAAAGTAAAGTAAAAAGCAGTAAAGTGCAGTACAGTAAAGTAAAGTAAAGTGAAAAGCAGTAAAGTAAGGAAAAGTAAAGTAAAAAGCAGTAAAGTGCAGTACAGTAAAGTGCAGCAAAGTAAAGTTGAAGTGCAGTAAAGTAAAGTAACTAAGTGCAGTAAAGTGCAATAAAGTGAAGTGAAGTAAAAGTAAAATAAAGTACAGTAAAGTGAAGTGCAGCAAATTAAAGTGCAGTAAAGTAAAGTAAAGTAAAGTGCAGTAAAGTAAAGTAAAATAAAGTAAAATAAAATATAATGGCGGAATGAGAAACCCATCGAAGTGATGTTGGCCAGAAGCCTAGCAACCACACCCAGATGGGCTTCACATGCGTACAACTAGCATCTAAATGTGAACATTGAAATGTAAAATTCTACAGTATTTATAACTGTATTTCAACTTTCAAAAAATATAGGATATAAATGACAAATAAACACAATTATTTTTTAAGTTACTTTTTATACGGTTAAGACTGTTTAAAACATAAAAAATAATATAAAATAGCAGCCATTGTAGCTACTATAAATACAAACTTAGAGGGTTTTCTTTTACCTGATATTGGGCCAGTACTGCTGCGTTTAACAATACCTGGACCAAACACTGAAAATTCACTACTCATGTCAAGTCCGTCAACTTCATCATCTCCATCTAAATCTGTCAGGTCCATATCAGATGTGTTGCGACGTCTGCTAGATCTAAGCGGTTGTCCACACCGTGGGGGCATGTCTATTTCAAGATCACTGAGACAGCTCAAGTCAGAACTTTCATCTGAGGAGGTGACGAGCACCATCGGACTGTCAAATCTCAGGAAGTCTTTAATAGCTCTTGAAACAACATTAGTGGTACCTTCAACTACACAATCATGTGGTCTTGTGGACTTGCCTGTGCTACGTAACTGATGTCTAGATGGAAGTGTTGTAAAGTCTAACTCCATGTCAATGGTTGGTTTGTTGTCAGGTAGTGGTACTTCTCTGCTGTCTGGTGGATTCGGTTCACTACTTACTCCAACAGCCCCCATTTCTTGTGTTGGAGCATCCAGGAGACTTACAGGTACCCTGTTTTCAAAAACAATGCAGACATCTGGTTGGACCTCCTTGCTCCTAACTTGTTCATCTCTTTGCAATGTAAGGTTATCTTGGTCTACTGTAATCCTGAAAGACAAAATAAATACTGTTAAAAAACTGTTTACGGAAAGAACACCTTCAAACTTACTAGGACATGGTTGAACACTTCCTGGTGTTCCTTTAGAGACAAAGAAATTTTAAATTCAATACAAATTTCAAACAACTGCAACAAATAACTCAAAAACTTACAAACTTGCAATACACAATAAATACCAGACGAGTGTGAACACAGTGTTTCTCCAAACCTTTCAATCAACAGCACCCTCTACAAAAACATATATTGTTGACAAAACTGTAGAGTAATAATACTGTGAACAAAATGTATTTTGGTACTTTATGCAGTAATAATTGTGCCAAAATAAATCAGCTTGCAAATTGGATTACTTTCATTGCAAATTCTGGTAACTTATAGTTAATGAAAACAGGTTTCCTAATAATTACGTGATTTGACTTTAATTGCAAATTACCGAAATGAAGTGGAGCATATACATGTACATGTGAAAAACTGTCATTCCCCTAAAATTTGGAATGTCAAACTAAACATCTTCATAGCAAAACATGCACAGGTATATAGTGGCTCAATTAATTTTCAATACCGCCCTCTTCTTCTCTAAATTGCCTACTGTAGTGTAATAACCTTGCTGTTGAAATAATAATAGTTAATTTATAATCATTCATCACTCAAATGATTATGTATATACCTTGGTGGTTTCCTTCTGTGAGCTGTACATGTATTTTTCAGAGGTCGATGCCCTACAGCGCCATCAGGGTTTTCACTTTCCTCTGTACTGCTAGTTTCTGCTGTACTACTACTACTACCACTGGTCATATCAGTACTGTCACTGCTACCAGCTTGTATTAGCTCCGCCCTACCTGTAGATATCAAAACACAAAGTATGTGTTTGTTAAACACAAGGTATATAAATATATTATACTCAATCACTTCTTTAGTTAATTAACCTAAATCAATGACAGTCAATCAAAACTCTGACCAGCTGTTATCAATTTGTCTTGGGTATCCCTGCTTAAAAGGGATATATGGTGGAGGAGAATATTGTTAAGTAAAAGGCAATGCAAAAATGTTACTGACATGCAAAACACTAGAAACAATCTTAGAAGAGTTTGACACTAAGCTAATGCAAAATTTTGAGGTAGTTCATGGCACACTCTACTAAATTTGAGTTTATGCAACATATCTATGGACGAGTCTGACACTGGACAAATCTAGTCAGATATGAATATGTATTAGATGAACAATATAAGATGAACAACATATTCATCTATTCACCTGAAGGTAATAAGTACTTAGGAGTCATGAATATTTAAGTGTTTGTCTAAAACATATTCATCTCTGCTAAGACCCATGTAGGCAACAGTGTACCACTGCTAAGATAACAGATGTGAAAAAGAGTTTCAATTTGGTGTTCCTTGGCAATTGTGAAAAATTTATGTGACGTGATGAAATGACTCTCCAGAACCCATAATTTATGAAAATACTTTTATTTCCTGGAGTGGCACATCCCTTTAAGGCAATCTATTGGACGCTGACTGTGGGCTTGTAGAATAATCTAAGGCAGTTCATTGGACTCACTGACCATGCAGGCATACACAATGATTCATGACTGTCTGTATTATTAAGGACAAGACTGGCCTCCTCCTACAACAATGTGAGAAAGAGTCTGACTGGGGTTACAACAACAATCTAAGATCTAAGTCTGAATCTGAGCTTATACAACAATCTATGGCAGCCGATAGGAAATTCTGGCTGTGTTTATACAAAACTATCAGTAGGAGATCTTGAGTTCAACCAACCTTTGTCTTCACCAACTACTTCATTTTGTAGCATACTATCCAATGTACTAGAATCCAACTGACAAAACAAATCATCCTGAGCTTCGGCATCTATATTACATCTACTGACCTCCTCAAGTACTTTAGATATTTTATTCTGAAAACAACAAAATGTCAATGTCTAAGAACAAATACTTCCCTCACGTCGACATGAGGCATTGAAAATAGTGTCTACTACTATACAGCCCTGGTAAACAGAAAGTGGTGTGACCTCTGGAAATGAAGACAAATTTAAGTGTAACTGTTCAATTTTGTAAAGAAAGAAATTAATGTAACACTAACAGTTGTTTCAATGATTACTGTTCACTGCAGGAAGCACAGAGAGTTTGTTATGTCTTTGATGTTGAGCATGCACACAGCATAACATGAAGCAACCCTTGTGAATCAGGGTTATTTTACACCTGACCTAAGTGCTATAAATGGTTGACAAACACAGTAAAACCTCTCTGGGTGTTACAGGCTATATTATTCAATAGTGATAGCATACCTCCATGTCTTCTTTACCAACTACTACATCAAAGTCATGGCCACTCTGTGAATGCTGACATAGTGCTCTAAGTTGTTCACACTTGACAATGATGTCTGACATCGTTCTAGAGATCAAAACAAACAGTAAGTTAATTTATTTATTGATACAAGGATAAAGAACAAATACAACTGCCACTATATAATAGATCATGCTTTATCATCATGCTAGGGAGTCTGGTTTAGGGATAGGCATAGGATATGACCCTCTAACATGAGCCCTTTTTCAGCATTCATGTATCTGCTGTTGCACCACTGAGACAGGGCAATATTGGCACTGTAACATTACTGGTCTCATTGGCCCTACCACTTTCTTGATATACAAATGTAACAACTTCCGTCATGAAAGAAATGCTCTGTTTATGTGAATAAGTGTCATTGACGTGGGTGCTGTTCCACAACTTTGGGTGGGCGAAAGTTTTTTTTTTAAATTTTGATGTCTGAGTTGAAAATTTGGGTCGGTCGGTAATGAAAAACAGAGAAAAAAATAGGGTTGCCCTTACTAGACAGCTATACTAATTACCAAACATGTTTAACACAGATCAACATCAACCAACCCTACACCACATGTCTTCTCCCTATAGTATAACACTTATCATAGCATACTGGTACACACCTTTGTTGGTTTTCCAATGTATCAATTTTTCCGTTAGTTTTATTTTTGATCTGACTCTTCAAGTGATTCTCTCTTCTGTACAGTTTCTTTCTCAAAGTTTCAAAATGACGAGTAACTTCTCTGATCAATTTTTCCTCTCGACATCGTACAGCAAAGGTAACATCAGTGAGAGCTTTCCTGGCTTCATTCATATGGTCTCTCTGTTTGGACAACATTTCTATATAGTTTCCTAGGATCTGTTTTAAGGAGAATTATAAAGGTTCATATTCAAAATCTTACAATATGTATATATCTGGTACTAAATTTAATCATCGATTGAATTCATATTTACTCATATTTGTGTATTGTCAGATTGTCTTTTTTGAGTTTTGTTAGCTTTTTAATTCTTTTTTGTGTGTGTATTTTTATCCTTTTTCACTCATCTGTCACTTTATAATAGCTATGGGATTGTTTTGAGCATTAAAAAAATTTTCATGTTCTTTTCCTTTCCCAAAATAAAATTTAGTAATTTGTTCACCCTGTTTATCTGTTTGTTTGTACGTTTGTTTATTTGTTAAATAAAACTTTGTGAAAAGAATGCTAAAACAAGCATTGAAGATCTGATACTGGATTTGGATTTGAGCAATTTAAGCTTTTGGCAAAGTTTGGCATCACAAGCATGAATCATCACTGCTGGAGGTATGCTGCTACTACATGTTTTTTCTCATTGGCGATGTGATTACTTGATTATTTCATTTTCCTCACTTGATATGTAAAAAAATTTCGACCTCTGGCAAATAAATAATATAATAAAAAATAATAATAATAATAATGTTATTGTGAAGTAATTACGGTACATTTACCATACCTGTCTGCCTTCCTCTGCCACTTTACAAATCAGCTGACAATCATGACCTCGGTGTTTGCCGTAAACTTGACAATAAATACAAATGATCTCTTTGTCTGTCATACAATACACTTTCTTAGTTTCTTTTTCATGTTCTTCACAAACCAGTCGCTGTCCCAACAAAAGAAATCAAAATTTCATTACATTCTGAACATAAACAAAATATCACTCTCAAGCCATAGTACTTATCTTAAACCTGCACTAGCTGCAACTAGGACATTTTTTGTCATCAAATAACCAAAGATATAATCACTAAAATTTGGTCAATTACTTATAAAAAGACATTGTCTGTCTTAATTAGTGGTCAGTATTATCAGTAGGTAGAGTAGTGGTTAGTTTAACTCTTGAGCAAAAGGTCGGTTTTCAATCTGTGTTTTAAAACTGTACTAATTGTGACTGGAATATCATTTTTCGATCACACAATCCCTATATATTCACTTAAAATTGCTACAATACTAATACTTAGACATTATATATGTAAATCAGTAGTCAAGCTTATCCATAAGCAGTAAAGAAACAGTTTGAAATCATTGCCGTTGAGGGCGCTGATTTTTGGGCGCAGACCTAAAAATAAATTTGATTTTATTTATTGTGTGTACAGATAGAAAAATATGTTCACCCACACGTGATAGCGCAATACTGTTCACTGTGTACAATATTGCGAGTGAGTTACTGTACCAAAGAAAATATTTTTTTTTTAAAAACAAACATTCCACTTGCAGCTAGTGCAGCTTTAAATACTCAAAAAATATATTATGTAAACTTACAGGATCATCAACAAAACAATCAGATCCTGCTGCTGCACCTGTAATTTCATTTCTACCTAGCAGTGAACTTTCTTGCAGTCCCTCCAGGATCTCCAACAATCCAAAATTCTTCGGAAGTTTACGGACATCATTGGAAGGAAAGGAACCCCTGGCATTGATGGCCGTGTCAGATTTACATGTTGGACACTTGACATGGCCGAATGAAGTCGCTTGACCGGCTAGTCGTTTAAGACATTCTGTTGAAACAAATAAATAAATAATGAATCCATGAAATTGATCTGTAAAATGAATGGAAATCAACAAAAGCTAAAGTTAAAATACTGCATCACTAAATATTTATGTTGAAGAGTAAACTATGTATTACAATCAAAAATCAAAATTTATGACAATTTTATATTCAAAAATTTGAAGTGTACGAGAAAAGATACACACATAGACGATTTCTGAATAGTTAACTGCAATGCTCAATTTGATTTTGCTTACTTGTCTTTGTTCACCCAAGATTGATGCAAGTGATGTACTGTGACATACATGTAATGGGGTTTGTCGATACAAATCAAAGACATGTTGTGACTACACATGTTAAGAGTATTTCCTGGCTGAATAAAGAAAAATACTGGAGAATATAAATATAACTCAAGAGCTTTTATTTTAAGCAAAAGAATGGGAAAACAATGGCATTTGTGAACACTTTGATTCATATTTTGAGCACTGCAGAATCATATAAATATGGCTCCTACTGAAGTAAGACGACTAGAAAATAATTCCTGTATTTTCTGTTTGGACATGTACAACTTGGCTTGTGTGTGGTGTAACATGAAGACATACCTGTACAAAATGTATGTCCACATATTAGGTTCCTAGGTATAAACTGTCCATCTCTCTTATATCCATGATAACATATTGTACAATAATAGCCCCTGGGCTCTTCATAGGAAATAGAACATTTGACAGCTGGGTTGGCAACACTCATTGTGTCAGGGTTGTCTAATAGATAATGTCTGTCTCTGGGAAGACATCGACTACGTGATTGGCAGCAGTATGCTGTATACTGCCATGAATTAGACACGTTACTACCCAGGGTTGGGTTAATGTAGCTATCTACTGAGAGCTACTCTTCTATCTGTCCAGAGTGATACACACTGCAATGAAGAGAACATTTGTGATAATCAGTACACCAGTATGTGCTACCCAGGGTGGGGGTTAATGTAGCTATCTACTGAGAGCTACTCTTCTATCCAGAGTGATACACACTGCAATGAAGAGAACATTTGTGATAATCAGTACACCAGTATGTGCTACCCAGGGTGGGGGTTAATGTATAGCTATATCTACTTCAGCTACTCTTCTATCCGTCCAGATCGAGTGATAGTCAGGCTGCAATGAAGAGAATATTTGTGATAATCAGTACACCAGTATGTGCTACCCAGGGTGGGGTTAATGTAGCTCTACTTCAGCTACTCTTCTATCCGTCCAGAGTGATACAGGACTGCAATGAAAAGAACAGGTACATTGTATCATGATAATCTGTACACCATCAGTACATGATAATTCATTCATCCATGCGTGCTGCTGAGAGTTTATCTGAAGTCAGATTATTCATGATTCTGAGGATGACATATTTTGAATTGAACTGGCATCGTGATAAGATGTAGAAATGGATTCCATACATCTTACATTATCAAATTGATGGATGTAAATCTGATTATGGTAAATCCGATGTCACAGAAGTGATCAGCTATGTTGTTCACTTTGAATTGATAGTATGGATGTTGAATATGTACATCACAATCTGATTAAAATCTAATGTAGTCATGGTGATCAGGAAGCAATCAGTTCATCAATTCAGTACCTAAGTTAATTTTGCTTGCATGGTACATTATTTGTTTTGACTGCAGGGACCAAGACCAACATTTCAACACGTAGGACAATTCAAGCACAAAAAAAACTATTGCAGAACAAATAGCCAAACAGAACTTAGCTTTTAATCAGATTGATGTAGATCTCTGTAATTATAGTGTCAGCCAATGAGACCATGGCTCAATTATCTGTGATTTGATAAAGCAGCATGCATCTACATTAGCAACAATTACAACTATATATACACTAACACTAACACTAATAACACAAGGAAATTACTTTCCATTCAAGGAAACTTTACATTCACAAAACTTGCACACCTACATATATTTTATTTGGAGGATAACAATTACAATCTATATGCAAATGAACACTGCCTAATATGGAATAGGCTGAAATGAAAGAGATGCTGTCCAGAACTGATTGTTTTTCTCCATTATTTTTGTTTCATTTAAAGAATTTTCTTGTGTTATTCTACTCAGTGAATTAAGGGAGCCATATCTTATAGTAAGTTATAGGCAAACAAAATGAGCGATTTCATGACCATTATCAAACACACACAGAAATTGCCATTGACAAAAATTGAGAAATGGAATCCCGGTATCATGCAAAACAATGCTGTATGGTAATCAAGGCATACATCTATGGGAATATGATAGTATTAGCAGATGAATTGTACTGTACGTAAAGCATACAGTACGTGTGTCTCATGTTGGCATTATGAAACATGAACTTGTCAATAGCTCATTAATTTTACACTCTCCAGCATGTCTAAAATGTCAATGTCAGATTGGGGTTAAAATCTGAGTGTGAAAAACAATTCTCTGGCACTGCAGCTATAGAAAAAGGTGGATCCAAACAAAGGAATGCTTCAGATCTATATATTCAATCCCCATAGTGGCACCAAGTGTTAATTTTTAGTAATCCAGCACTGTGGGATTCAAACATTGAGGCTTATAATCATCATTCATGAATGGTTGTGACCATGAAAACGTTTGACAACAGTGTTTTAATAAACGAGAAGCCTTGACTTATTTGTACTCATGTGTATATGTATACGTGAGACAATCCTTCATAATCTAACTAATTAAATTAAATTAGAGTTCTGAATACAAAGTATTAATTTATACACAATGTACTGTGCACTGACTTAATTCACACAGTCAAGTGTTAAAATGTACTGTATTTTAAAAACTATGCATTGACATTAGTACATGTGGTAAACAGGCTTAATAATGCTAACAGACAAAAATCAGAGTTCTATTTGCATAAATATGATTTAATATGTATATAAAGAATATCATAAACCAAACAGTTCTGACCCAAATATTTCGGAGAGATATTATATATATATATATATATATATTATTATTATTATTATTATTATTATTATTAGACTTTATTTCAACTCGATAGACTGTTGAGCCAAATAGCTCTTCTCACACAGTGTCGAGCAATAGAAAAAATTTACACTTTATACATTAAACATGATAAAAAGTACACTGACAACTGCAAATATAAAAATGTAAAAACGCAGACAGGTATAGACTAAACACACAAAAAGAAACACACAAACGGGATGCCAACCTAGTTATTAATAAGATGGCGCTTGCAATTTCTTTGGAATATAGATATGTGTGTGTGTGTGTGTGTGTGTGTGTGTGTGTGTGTTTGTGTGTGTGTGTGTGTGTGTACAAGGCTCTGACTGAAAGAGAACATGTTTTCCTTGTGTGCAATAAAATGACTTTTTTTATGAAGTGCATTCCCTTGACAATTTACAGAGACACATTCTACAGGACCTGTCAGTTGGCACAATCATTTGCATTATGGATATGCTTTCTTTTATTCCTACTTCAATTTTTTTTTGCAGCTTTATCATCATATCATATGTTGATATTTGTTTATACCGTAATTCCCCCATTCATGTATCAACTCAGAATACATACATGTACTGATGACAAACTCACTTCGTGTATACATTGTGAAGGTAATCAACCTAACATTATATGATATTAATTGACACTGGCAAATCAGGTCTGAGTTCAATCTGCATGCATTTGTGTTTTATCAGAGTTACAAGACATGTTCTGTGTTCACAGCCATGTAGTAAAAAAAAATTAATCTACCCTTCAAAGCACCAAATAATTTCTTAATTAAATCTCATTACGAGTACCTAAATAATTATCAAAATTGATAGTAAATGCATTTTCGGTAACACTTACATTCAACTTACCCAAATAAGATCTATGCCAACACGGTGTCAAACTACTACACTATACCCAATACACTTAGCATGCATGACTTACGGCTGGGAAGTGTGTAATTTCTCAATTTTCTCCATGACAAGTTCACATCAATGCATGCTAATTCTTGTGATCTTGAGTTTCATTATGTAAGTAATGCTCAGAACAAAGAACAGATGAAAGCACTAACATGAACAACGTAATAAACTCTAAACTAACTTATAACAAACAATGCATTATCAGACATTTGATATCAGAAAATTAGGAGCATAAGTAAATGTCTTTGTAAATTTTTTTTTTTTGTATTTTTATATATTTTTTATGTATGGATAATAACAATGTTTTTTATTAGGGTTAACCTAATTATTTTTTAATTACTGGTTCTGCTATTTTTTAGTAGCTAGGAAATTTGTCAAAATTTGAAATATGTACATGTACATTCCGGTGTTAAAAAATATTATGCATCAACTTGCATTTAGAATTAAATGCAATCTAACTATTAACCATAATGCCAACATAATGTGCAAATATAATCTCCTGTCGTTTGAAAAATATACTTGTATGTAAAGTGCAATTTTGAGACTTCACATCAAATATGATAAAGCACTGAAGTTGTTGACTGATGAAAAGATGAAATTTATTTAATATGCATACACTTCAATTTTTTTGCTATATATAACTTATAACATTTGATCGTAGTAAGAGACACAGGGAAATCTGGCAAAATTGAATCGATTTGCTAATTTTCTATTCTTCCATACGTGTAATTTATATTACAGACCTCAGGCTACGACAAATGGGAGATTCATGTCGATTTTATCTTCTTTCCATATCTATTGACCTTAACAAAAACACAAGGCTAAGAACACTCACATAGTGTATGGTGCCCTGAAAACGTTCCTTTCCTCATGGGCACTTGAGTATATATGGTCTTATCACCCTGAATTATGCATTATACTTAAAATGATGATTGGAAAAGGTAGATTCTTTCAGCATATTTAGAGTTTGGCAATGTGGCGACACAAGAATGGATTTTTCGCAACGAACAATAGAAAACTGAATACTAACGAGCTAAAATGTTCAGACACGACATCATTAAATTTATATATATTCTGTGCAATGTGAACAGAGAGACTAGAGTCAATTTCTCAATACAATAGTAACAGACATATTAGCATGCATTACTAGTAGGAAGGCAGTCAGTCAGACATGACGATATATCGTACCTTGTATCTGCCGTGGCAAGAAAAGCTTACTAGCTATCGGATCCGTTTTCCATCGATATACACACTGCAACACTTAATAGCACGGTATTAAAGGTACTTTAAATCAGAGCATTGCATTGGCGTCACCTCGCAGCACGCCGTACCTGTAAAAAATGAATGAACACACCAGTGCAATGACATGTATGTATATGCATAAGAGGGTTCAACGACCTTGGACTCACTCACATAAGGCAACCAAGATTGATGGCTAGCATCAAATTAAATGCAAATTTATTAAATTGAAAACCTTCAACCCTCCTACTGGAAATGTATAAACACAAACAAATTAAGCTATGAAAATGTGATGGATTTTTGCCACTCAATTCATAATCTTAATTGATTCAACAATAATCACGGCATGAATCTGATAAATGGTTCTCATCATAAATTGTTCAGGACATATTTCTTTGGCATCATTTCATCAATTTTGCAATAGGTTGTTATTGCAAAATTACCTTATAATTAGATATTATTCCCCAATATTTTTCTTTGGTCAGCTAAGGAATACTACGAGTGACCTAAGGGGCCTTTGTCATTACTCGTCTCGCGACTCGTACTGACAACCCTTAGGGTCACAAGTATATTCCAGCTGAATGAAAAAAAAATAATGGGGAATAATATTGTACCATCGCCAGTAATATTTTTTTAAATTGTGGAAACTAATGGCAATTTTGAGCATTTTGATTTATATTTTGAACACAGCAGAACCTGGCATAGACATGTGTTGTCATGACAAAGACACACGTTATTGTGACAGCTAGAACATCCACACTGAGAGAACATGTACATGTATATATTCCATATTTTTTGTTGAACCTGGCTCATGCATGGTATAATGTGTGATATTTTTTGAAAGCTGGAATTATTATCCACATGAAAACTGAATATCATAGAAAAGGAAATCTGTTACATGCTTTATTTTTCAAAGCGTGACATATAGCTTACTATTGTATTGTGCACAAACAGGTAGCTTTACCAGCTCCTAAACAGTAAACAGATAATAAAGAATATGTTGCACATAATTTTCTAAAAGTAATGAGCACCACATGTTGACAGAATTCAATAATTATTGAATTAATATTACCATTTCTTTTTTTTCAGGTATTTTTTTATTTTGTCTGTCTGTACCCCGGTATGTATGTATGTATGTATGTATGTATGTATGTATGTATGTATGATCGATGTATGCATGTATGTGTGTATGTATGATGTATATGTCTGTCTGTCTGTCTGTCTGTCTGTCTGTCTGTCTGTCTGTCTGTCTGTCTGTCTGTCTGTCTGTCTGTCTGTCTGTCTGTCTGTCTATCTGTCTGTCTATCTATCTATCTATCTATCTATCTATCTATCTATCTATCTAATTTATGCAGTCCAGTCTACATTGAGTTTGGATGTTACTTTTTGGGTTCAACAAGAGGACAAAGCTTAACTGCCAACATCACAGAATAACAATTTATCTCCAAACGTTGTAAGTAATTGCTTTTTAGGAAGCTGGTATATTCTATGGGTATAGTTTTCAAAATTCTGATTTCCAAATATTACTATTATGTTTTTCTTCCTTTTACATCAAAAACAACTTTAAATCATATCAATTTTCTTACATTTGGACTCTTTGTCTATAACATATGCCATATATCATATGATATTATCCATCATCATTTCAAAAACTGATATTTATTTCAGATTTTACATGCATACACCTGTACTAGGCTGTAGTCAAAAAATCTTGTTTGCTGGCCTCAATACAAAATCATAAAATAGTCACGCTACATTTTTTTCACTGGTACTACAGTACCTGTACATCAGTTCTACTAAACATGAAATACAGTATCAATAGAACTGAAACACAACCAGTCGATTTTAGCTGAAATAATTTCATCCATTTTTGTCTGCAGTTGCAGTGGCTATCGATGGTTGCTAGAGATTTCAGAAATTACAAATATTCAACATAATCAAACTTGCTTTAACCAAAAAATACCAAACTTAATCTGTTGCTATGGGTATGGTCATGGTTGCTATGGTGTTTCTATCATAAGCATCTAATCAGTTACTTTACTTTGAGCAATTTTTCATCTACATATCCAGAGGAATATACAAACCACATATCTCCCCCAATCTGCCATACTATTTCTGAGTTACAGTATTTTGACATTTTTTAAAACTTAACATGTTAACTATCTGATTATTTCATTCTTAACAATCAATACTGGTCAATGAGAATTACCATTTCCTAACAAATACGTTGCCACACTTTGTATCCATATACATATATCCTTCTGTATTAGTTGTGTTAAAATATATATAAATACAAATACATTGATGAACTTACATGTGTATATATCTGAGCTGTAAGGAATATCAGACCACCTCACCTGAAGTAATTGCAGTCTGAATCACAGAGGGAAAGTTGATGCATTACGACTATAACACTCAATAATTCATACATACAGACATTAAGCATTTTGATGTCATCACTAGGAAGACTCTAGACTCCGTCTAAAAGACTTCTGGCCTCCTACGGTTTGACTGAATAATGGGATCATGATATGCACTTTTATTCATTAACCTAGGGTGGAATTTTGTGGACAGACCTCTCAGGTTTGTAGATATTGGTATTAAGACATCTTTACCTATAAAAATAATAGGTTACAGTGACACTAAAAATGAAATCATAATAGAGTAATAATTTGAATAAAGTGAAATACTTATTGGCAACTTTTGTTTTCGTAAATCATAATACACTTTAATAATGATTAGTGCATGTTGAAATATAAGGGGGGGGGGGGGTTGCTGAATTCAAAAAGATGCCAAGTATTGAAATAATTGCAATCCGAATACACTGCATCTGTCCCGGGGAAAAAAACAATAGAACCACCCACATTCCTCAAAACCTACAAAAACCACACACAGTAGAACATATAAATTAGTTTATTCACACATTAATCTTTCATATACATCTAAGATACAAATCTAACATATTTTCCAAATGAATCCGAGGTTACGAGATAACACAAACACACACGCGGCGGCGACAGATGGACAAAAAAAAAAAAAAAATCAGATCACTACAAAATAAACAGAGCCATTTTACTACAGACGAAGTGATATGAAAAAGGTATGATTTGTCTTTTGTGTAAAACATGCAATATGCCGACATTATATTTTACTTCTATCATATCATAAATAATATCATCAGTGTACTTCACACAGGTCAGGATTCCCTGGGGGAATTCAATCTGATATTGATATCATGTGATTTACAATACATGACATGACCTTATATCACATCATATTTACAATTCCTGAACAGTTCTTTTTGTTTTTCGTTCAAAAATCAATAGTTTTGATTTCTAATATCCATCTATTGCTGAAAACATTTAACTTATCTCCTCTTTTTTTTATTGAAATTGATTTTTTCACAAATCTATCTTTTCTGCAATTCCAATGGCATACTAGAACGTACACATCAATGAAGTCTATATTAAATTACAAATTGTGCACACAGACTGACTCTCATGACTTCTATACACGTACGTAATACATGTAGACTTACATTTTAAATAACTTGTAGTCTTGGCAACCATTACCAAAGTAGATATCATTTCACAATTATTAAACTCTTAACTTATATATGTTAATTCCTGAACACTTGATTTCTATGGCAACAATTTTTATTTCTATATCTGTACTGTCTATTTTGTTGTTTTTACTGAAATAGACTGAACTAAACTAATCCTGCGAGAAAAAAAAAAGCCTGACCACTTTTCTTTTCTTGATAGTGACTACTTCAATCCATAAATAAATGATAAACTGTATGACTCATAGTTGACATACTAAATGTTCTCCACAGACAGATATACATGAAAGGTGACCTTTTTGAAACTTGAAACTTTCATCTCACTTTCACTCAATAATTCATATAAATATTATCACTTTAGTCTGTTTCTAGATCATGGCAACTATTTCCTTTTTCTTTGTTTCTCCAACTCTGACTGCACCTGAAATTTAAACTAAATTTCAAACTAAATTACATGGAAATAAATCCTGCAAATCAAAGTTTTTCATATTTTATTCTATACACCCACTTCTGCTTCATTGTGATTCAAGAATATAAAAAGAAACAACTCTTTTCCATCACATACATTGTACATTTGGGTGTGTAACCCCCTGTCATGACACATGCATGACCCTGGTAGTTTTTTCTATTTGAGAAGTTATTGATGTAGACTGACAGATCAGCTGTTGTGGGTGTGGTCTAATCACCCTTTCCCTTTAGGGCAGGCTGATAAACCAGGACAAATGATATCATTACAGTCTATACTTGATGAGCCAAATGAGTCGTCCCCTGTAAATTGGTTCAAAGTCCAAGTGTGTCACCCCCTGTCATGACACGTGCATGACCCTGAACTGTATTGTTGTAATGTGGTACTATCTATCTATTGGAGAGTAACTGATGAGTCAAGTACAAAATTTTACCTGGAAAGTGTCCCATTGCACAAAGTATATAGGTGTCAATCATCCCCGCTGTAAAAAGTGGTACATAACCTAAGTGTGTCACCCCCTGTTATGATACATGTATCTGTCTGACCTGTAATATGGCACTGTCTATTGGAGAGTAATTGATGAGTCAAATACAAAAGTTGACCTAAAACATTTATTACTTGTTGTTCATTAAATCACTATTAACCTGGGAGAGTCATTCAAAAGACTTATAAGTCTCATCACACAGACCTATTGAATTTCTGAAATCAATCTTCATTTGATACATTCAAGTGTCAGTGATATCTATACCACTGGCATATTGATTTATGATTTCTGGAGGAGACTTCATTGATGGATTGTTTGTTTCAAATTTTATAATTAAATTATCCCATAGAGCAGATGTGACTCTTCAAAATTCAAATCACTATCATCGTTGTAAACAATAACATCAAATGATGTTATTTCTTAACCCATGTGAGAAACATTAAGCTAGCAGAAAAGTAAAATGTTGCAAAACTTATCCCTAAACAATAATACATTCAAATTTATGCTGATCTAATCATGTTAAAATCATTTTTTTAAATGTTTCTGTACAATGCCTGGTGTAATTTTATATCATATTTATAATGCTCCAACGATGATATTATTAATAATATGCATATTACATTTACAAAATACTAAATTATAACATGTCTTTTTTGTAAATTAATGTACAGCATGTCTGGAGCAAGTACAGTGTTGAGGCTGTTTTGAATCATTTTTCATCTTGATTAAGAACATTGTCTTGTAATAATGAAAATGGAGAGTCACCATCTCATAAAAGTAGATGATATCAGGATGGACGCATGACATGAACACCTGCCAACACAATATGAATTAAGGATGATACATTCTTAGTCTTTGCACAGAACGATCCTCATGAAACTTTTACATGTTTTATTTCTTTGATAACGTAGTTGGCAGAAATGTAGAAAATTTACATAAAAGGTGAACGCAATATTTTCACGTACACTTGAATTTTTTGAAATTATTTTGTTCCTAGTGTTTCATCCTGGTGACAGGACATCCATATGAGACTAATGTAACATTAATTAGCTAGCTTTTTCAAAATCAGTTTTGATTTCAACAAATTACCATTGGTGAGAGTGTATACTTGTACACATACCAAGACTACTTTAAAGCCCTGTTTAGACAACTGCAACCTAAAACTCATAGTACCGATCTCAAGCTACCCTTTGTAACAGACTGGAATGGTCAACCTGGCAAGCGTGTTCTTTCTACACAGTCTACAAACTAGTCTAGTCCAAAACTGGTACAGTATTACGTATTAAAAACTTCATTACTTTACCGGTCTAGTCAAGGAAGTTGTTTGAGCACATATTTCTGTGCTCCCCCAACCGTGTTCATATAAACATGATGTTGTCACATCCCCACGTGATTTTAATTTAAACAGACTGGAGGTGGAGTCCTGGTTGGACATGTCTGCATATCAGTGCAGTCCGATGATGACAGCCTGTCAGTTTGTGATGGATTGCACTTTGCTCACTACGGGGAGCACCACAATTTAACACCTTTCGAAACTGCCTTAACTAGACTGGTAAAATAATGAAGTTTTTAATACATAGTACTGTACCAGTTTGGAACTAGACTACCTGCAAACTTGATAAAGGTCAGATTCAAGGTCAAAGTTCAATGTCTTAAAAGAAAGCGTGCACCTGATAATATGGGGTAGACATTTGAATGGTATCTGTGTATTACAGTTTTTGAGTTCTGCAGTAAATGCTAATTTTTAACTAAAAATATGAATGCCATTCAGTCAAACTAGCATAATAATTTAAGCAAAGTGACATTCATACAGTGTACTGTCCCATATATGATACATCACCTTTGTGCTTGGTTTGAAATTAATTGAAATTGAACATTGCATGACAGAGAAATGATAAAATGCATTACGGATGGCTGGACACACTGACAGAGCACACTGTAATATTCCCACTTCTGGAAACCAAAAATAAGTAAAAGATAGTGATGCTGATTAACATCCAGTAGTACATGACCTTGACACTTTCACTAAAAGACTAAAAACCATGAATGTATAAGTAGAGGTCAAAATGCCTTCTTGTACATAAATACACTACAATCGGCTTACAAATTTGTAAACATTAGTCTATGGGAACTAGTTGAAGACTGAAAAATGATAAATCGAATAACATTCTAGTGACAAAAAATATCTTAGATTTGAAGAACAGTACATTCACCTCATTGTAATTGCATCCATGCATTGTGTGGATGATAAATGATTGTGGTCTGTAGAGGAGAATTACTGTAAAGATGGAATTATCCTGTGATATCCAAGTCATTTCAAACACCCAATAAACACTCATTAATGACTTTAAACAAAACACACTTTCCATTCAGACATGCTTGCCATGATAAATCACAGCATACTGCACTACTTAATATTCTAACAAAACTTCACATAAAGATTAAGAACCTAGTCCAACGGATTTCTATATCAAATATATTAAGTTGATATATTCTAGCTGCCGTTTTGAAAGTTTTTCAGACAGAAATTAGATGCACAAGTGCTGTCGATATTCATGGTACACGTACATTTATTTAATTTATTCATCATTTACATGTAAGTAAGATATAAACCTAAATTTGTTCCTGAGTACATTAAAGTGGCCATATGGATGATAATTGGTTATTTATTATGTATTTTTAATTTACAATACAATTTTATCATGGCTTCCTACTTGAAAAATCAATGTGTAACAACATAGACTAAGATTGTGTTTGTAACTATAAACATTGCAAAAAGCTAAAAAAAAAAAATGTGTAAAAAAGTTTGTTATTGTAAGACAAACATTTTACACAATTATCAGCCTTTTGCCATGATTTATTGAGTTACAAACAAGGACTTGTCATATATATGTTGTTTCACGTTGATTTTTTAAGTAAGAAGCCATGATAAAATTGTTTTATTTATTAAAAATCCAAAAATAAATACCCCAATTTTCATCCATATGGCCACTTTAACCTTTTCACAAATTTTACGTTTTAATGTAAAAGTTGAGAAATATGTTATCTTTGATTTAATTTGTATTGTCAATTCAAATTTAATTCCTATCTTGCAGCTAGACGCAGAGTCACCAATCCAACATCCATATTTCAGAATTCTGATTGCATTTTAGAACAGGACATCTTTGCTTCAATTTCCCACACTGGGTTGAAACCTAATTTGATGTGTGACACAATTGCTTCTGCAATAGTTTAGAATTTAGAACAATCAATTGTGAATTTTGGACTTGCTAGGTTTCTCCTGTCTTTTTTTTCAACTTGTAGTTATTTTATGTACAAACTAATACCTTCCAAGTAAAAAGATGATTAAACAGTGGAAAGCTAGATCACTAAAAATTGTGCACATGCATTTATAAAGTTGAAATAATAATGATAAGGCTAGGTGGTCCATTTATCTCTTACAGAAGTGTTGGATCGGTTGTTGAAAAAATTTATGAAGTGTTCAATTTTCAGAATATTACCTCTTTTACAATTACATCTTTCATCTTGACATATTTTAGACTTTTTGAAGTTTGCCAAAATATAGATTTGCATACTTCGTTATACAGGAATTCTCCAACACAAAACTCCTTTTTTACTCGTACTGAGTCATGGAGACTGCCCTACACAGATTCACAAAATGGGACCAAAACAATCTTGGATTCTACAATTTCTAGCGAACAGTACTAAATTCTGAGCACGTGTAGATCACAGCATTGTGACTCAACTGAGATTAATTGATACACACAAAATGGTAACCTGTTGGCTGTGACCTATTTAAGACTGCCATGACATTCATTAGCTGACTCACCTCACTCGATTTGTCTCAACTAAAAATAACCTTGTTGCTTATTCATCGATGAATTCTTTACCTTCATTAAATCATGACTAACATCTTTCTTCAATCTTCTGATTTGTCTTACCCAAAACTCAAAATAATCCTCTGTGAGAGTCTAAGACATAGCATGATCACTCACTACATTCCCTTTGAGCCAATTTGACGCACTACTGACAAATCACTATTTCTTGAGACACTCTGTAATTTAATATTCCCAAGTCTCATATTTCTACTCAGTGAAAATTCAGAAAAACCTATTTTTTTGTCAGTTTGACCCATAACAAAGTACATCTTTATTAGATGACACACTGCGTGTTTACAGCCATAAGGGCATTCATACTGTCACGGATACAGATAGAACTATGAAATCTGATCATACAATGGACTTCATATAGTGACACTGAAGTCTCAGTGTTTCCTCTGGGAATAAAAATCTCTTAGCAATTTGACTGATTTGGCTCAAAATCAATTAGCAAAACCAGACATCCAATTAGCCAAACTCACCTGATAAAAAATTGATGTAAAAATAAAAGACAATAAAGAATTGATTTATTTATCTGTTGTTTTATTTCTTTTGTTTATAAGTACTAATCATGTAGTTTTGACAGTTTGGTTACTTTTTCAAGAATTTCACTTTGAACAGTGGGAAGGAGATTAGCTATCTGTGCTTCAAACTTGACTGACTTTCTCTATTAAAGATTAAAATTAAAGATCATCATGTCATATGAATCCAAAACATAGCACTTCTTTCACTTTCTTAATAACATACATTACCCTCAAGAATGTCAATAATAGCCTGTAAAATGCCATAAAGGAGTCACAACACTGAGGAGTTGACGGACCGCTGTGTTTCCATCCAGGTTTCTTTTTCTGTTTGTTTGTTTGTTTGTTTGTTTGTTTGTTTGTTTGTTTGTTTGACTGTTAGAAAGATATCTCACAAGTTATGGATACATTTGATGATACTTTGAGTGAAGATTGCCTATGAGACATGGGCCAATGAATTAGATTTTGGTGGAGGTAAGTGCTTTACCATGGCAACCTAAATTAGTGAAAAAGAAAACCTCAACATTTTTGTCAAACTGGTATATGAGTATTCGTGGGTCTACATTACTCAAAGTAAGCCCAAGGTCATCACAAAAAACTACTGTTGCCATGGCGTGAAAATATCAAAATGAGAAAAATATGAAATTTGGCCTCTTTGTCAAACTATAAATCAAAGTGATATATACATGCCTAATAGAGGCTGAGAGACTGTGATTCAAAGTAATCCAAGGTTCTCAAGATGCTGGGTCAAATAGTATCATAAAATTGGACATATATGTTGCCATGACAACAAAAATGCCAAATTGAAAAATTAAGTCTATATGGCATAAAGATTAGTTATCAATGGATTTTAGTGGGAGATAAATCAAACACATTCTCAGAAATCTCGTTATGGTTACCATAGCAACATAAATAATATCTCTACCAGAACTTATGTTTTCACCCTGAAAACTGCTAAATGCTGGCAGATGTTAAGCTCATATGTGAGCTATTCAGCAGAATTATAGTTCACAAAGCCAATATTTAAAGATTTTACAAAATCAATTTATCATGCAATGACATTGGTAGTACAGTGATTTCACTTATAAGTTCAAGTCCATCAAGATAACAAAAAAATTACATTATCTACATTTGTAGTTCGCAATATTTTCTTTCATTTTTTGGGAAAAACAATGAAGCAGCATGTAATTTTAAAGATAACATGGTATGAAACTCACAACTGTATCTCCAAGTGTATTTATATGCACCATAAACTTATTATTTCAAAATCTAAACACTGTAGTATGTGTCAATGGTATATATCAAAATCTAATTGTTATATCGAGGAAAGTGCTATAGTCCCAGGAAAGCTTGACATTTTACACAGAAAAATGGTAGGTGTCAGGGTTAGTGGTCGCACCCTTATGGTAACAGGAACGTATGTTTTAGCTCTGGACTTACATGCATACTACGAGGTTCACGAGGGAGATGACGGCATCGTGCATCCATGTTGCACGTAGCATATTTTAGGTAAACGCAGAGCTACAGCTACAGGTTCGCAAATATAGCTGCTCCAATCCCACGTACTTCTTTCTCTTTGTCTCTTAACAATAACAGCTCAGAACAACATAATGGTCTGGGTTTAAAGGGAACTGGAAATCGGAAGTGTTTTAGAATGTTATGACTCATGTTGCTTTTACGTATGTAAGTCGTACACTTGATACTAATATATATCGGTTCACTCAGCTCTCAGTTATTTATTCTTCCTTTTGTTATTGTTACCTTTATTTACAGTACATGTAACTGCAGGGTTGCGCACTGCGTAAAGACAGTCTGGTACTGACAGGAGAAAGACAACTGCTTCTCCTCTCAGTCATCCAGTGATGTAGACAGACTTAATTGTTGTCGTGTGATGAAAACTGAGAACCGTCGTGTGACAGCACTGTGAACGTCCCTGCTTTCATTGCGCTGTACCGGTAATCATGCTGTTTCCCAGGCTAGGCTAGATAACCTTCAAACAGAAAGCTACATCGTTTCTATTCAAACTCACCTTACAACTTTGATGGTGTCCATACAACAGTGTTTTGACAGTCCAACTTCCCCTGTCTTGTCTTGTCTTGTCTTGTGCACTCGTCTCCCTGTTCCTTCGCACGACGTGCCCGACTTTTTACAGCATGGATACACTGCGCATGACTTGTCGCATTTATCTATCTTTCCGATATTGTATTGTACATAATGAATGACTGACTAAGTGAGTGAGCGTTTTGGTAAAGTTCTGCTTTATAAAGTGGAGGCTTGCTCCCTTGCCTAGGTTATTCAGAAAATGAGATCAAAATAGTAAAACGTATCCATAAACAAACGATGACCCGTATATTGACCCATATATCCAACCTCTTATACTATTAAAGCCTTCGTTTAGGTCATGGACAACGGTCTAGCCTACACTTTCATATTATTATACGAGGCGTGTGTTTTCATTAACTTACTATATATATTACGCGGCAAACATAAACACGGACATACAAATATGTTCCTAATTATCGAAGTACAAAAAATATTTTCAACTTTGATTTACAATGAAATAGTAAAGACAATCGTATGAATTTATCTTGGCGAAGATAGCCCGCTTGTGCAATGCAATGTGAAACAACGGCACATGGTGAAACATTCTAACAAGGTACTAGGTAACACAAATATTCAAATTGGTGCATGTAAAACCATAACTTTTAACAACAGTTTCCAACTACATGCAAACATTTAAGTGATAGAAATGACACATGTATAATCACAAGTCCACTGTAGTCCAGTGGTAAAGTTTCTGTATTCCAATTCAAAGGTTAAGTAAGCATTATCTATGTCTAGTAAACGGATGGGAGACAAGGAGAAGAAATTACATAGACACAAATTACTCAAAATTCTCTAATTACCAACTACTCATTGTCAGACTCAAATAAGCTGCTCAGTGTGGGACACTAATTAGATGCTCAGTGTCAGACACAAAAAAGTCACTCAGTGTCGGACTCAAATCAGATGCTCAGTGTCAAACTCAAATAAGTCTCTCAGTATAGGACACAAATTAGAAGCTCAGTGTCAGACGCAAATTAGATGCTGTGTCGACATGTCAGACTAAAATAAGTCGCTCAGTATCGGACTCAAATTAGATGCTCAGTATCGGATTCAAAATAGATGCTCAGTGTCTGACACATATTAGCTGCTCAGTGTCAGACACAAATTAGATGCTCAGTGTCAGACTAAAATAGCGCCCCATACGGTCGTACGATTGACTTCTTCTTTTTTTATTCGTGTGTTGCCTTATTGCGAGCACGTGCAACTATTCGAATCTTGGCTAACGGTATATGACTTGAAAGCTGTTAAGGGTGTGTCGAATTTAATTGCCTGTCGAATTTAGTATTAGTTGTTGCAACTATTCATTGCAATGCGCGTTGAATTTCTCATGTACCTAAGCTAATAATTACATTCGGCATAAGTTCGACATTTATCCTGAGCCTAAAATTAACATGTCCGAATGAGACTACTACGTTTTCTCCTTCCTTAAAGATATGACGACTACTGTTTATTTTTTATTTTAGGTGATTAAAATGATATAGACCTGAATCAAATGTATGTTCGACTCGACTCGGAGCCTGTATATGTATATGTTGATGGTAGAAGAAAATCAAGTAGGGTTTTTCGTCTCTGCAAGCCTGTTTCGTGATTTACTCGTCAGGTGATGCTGATGTATATATATATATATATATATATATATATATATATATATATATATATATATATATATATATATATATATATATATATATATATATATATATATAGGAAGTCAGTGGTAAGATTTGTCCGTAGTACAGTGCTCGATACGTCTGCACGCAGAGCGGAGTATATGTTGAGGGTAGAAGAAAATCAAGTCGGGTGAGTAAATCACTCGTCAGGAGATGTTGAATATATATATATATATATATATATATATATATATATATATATATATATAAACAATGAATATATATATATATATATATATATATATATATATATATATATATATATATATATATATATATATAAATGTCCACGTGGTTGTATCAAACGGGGCTAGTGAATGGTTTAAAATGGGCTGTAATATATGGTAGAACACGTAATTATACGGTTGGTGAATTTGCTATGGAGGTTTTACAAAAGTGTGATAGTAGTTTTCAATGAAAACCTTTCTGTTCATGGAGGGTCTAGTAAGTATAGTGGTTTTAATACGCATTATCGTTGTCGACAACTTCTAAATCAGTGACTTTTTCTTATTTCTACAACAATCGAAGACCCCCCCCCCCGATAACGATAGTTACATTGCCCTTATCAACTTGCCAGCACTATCACACAAGATGGCTCAGTTGCGAACAAGAGAAAGTCAGCTTCAGACGAACAAGGTAATAGTTCACACCGATGAACCAAACAATGATGTGTGTAAAACTCAAGAAATTAAAAGAAGAAAGAAGACGAAAAGGATACAGAGGATGACGCAGTGGTACTAAAACGACAGCTAAACTTGTTTTTCTGCATCACAATCATCGTCGGTATTACCATTGGATCTGGGATTTTCATTTCTCCGAAGGGCGTCCTTGTAAACACCAAATCAGTTGGAATGTCACTAGTTGTATGGGCCTCGTGTGGAATTTTGGTAATGTTCGGTGGACTAATATACGCAGAGCTTGGTACAACATTTGGAAAATCTGGTGGAGATTATGTATACATCAACGAAGTGTTCGGGCCATTGCCAGCATTTCTGGTAGTCTGGACTGTGATTGTAATATCTACACCTGCAACGGCTTCAATTTTGTCCATTACCTTTGCAACCTATCTTACAAAACCTTTCTTTCCAGAATGTGAAACGCCAAAAACTGTGGTGACTCTCGTCGCCATAGCCTGTTTAAGTAAGTAAATTACAATGTATTAAATAGAGTGTATTAAATGATTCATTATATTCGAATACATTTTTTAACAAATTACAGTTCACAAACCTGACCCTAAAACGCCCCCTTTCACAGTTATTCTGTGCCCGTATGTCACAGTTTAAAGTGCCGTATATCACGAATCCACTTTGTCAGACAGAACTGCTACATAATATTTGCATCAAAAGTGTCAAATATATGCATGCGTAGATTATATAGGACTTGTAGTAGAGTTAATGATAGAATTATACCCATTTAGAGTGATTTAAGGAAGATGCCAATTACAATGTTGTTGTGGTTTTTTTTATTTACAGTGGTTGTTTACTTCGTGAACAGTTTGAAAGTGAAAGCAGCTGCACAAACGCAAAACATTTTTGCTGTTGCCAAGGTTACTGGACTGATTATGATAATCATTGGTGGAATAGTTCAACTTTTTAGAGGTGAGTACGTGTTTTCTAATCACATATTGTAGACGATGTGATAACTCAAATTTCTCGAGGTGAGAAAGTGTTTTCTACTCTAGTTGAGTAAACTATAACAGTTGTCACATGGTAATGTGTTAAAAATATGTTCATGCGTATGTGTTTGTATTTGTGGAGGGGTGGATGTGTGTGTCTGCCTGCTTGCCCGCTTTTATGTCTGTCTGTCTGTCTGTCTGTCTGTCTGTCTGTGTTTATGTGTCTAGTGTATATTTGTTTTATCATTTTAATTAAAACTCTTGTATACATTACCTTACTGTGTAAATATAACGAATCAAACCAATATATTCAGAAATCTAGCTATTTATGGCAAATCCATACCTTCACGACTGTATCCAATACAATGCAAATTTCAGGCATGTTGTTGTTGTTTTTGTTTTTGTTGTTGTTGTTGTTGTTGTTGTTTATTTGCTAAATGTGCGAAAGATATGGAACGATCACGCATTGTAACATTTCTCCAATACAGGCAAGACGGAATACCTCAAAAACGACTTCGAAGAAGGAACGGGGTCTGTTCTTGACATCTCCTTAGCGTTCTACTCGGCATTATTTGCATATGGAGGAATGTAGGTGTCTGTCGTGAAGAATATAAATATTGCAGTTCCTTATTTCTTTTATTATATACCTAATAGCGTACTTACGGGAACACCACCCGGGCCGTAAAGAAAAGATATGGCAGTCCATCCATCCGTGGATTTGTCCATGGACAACCATACCAACAAAGCATAGTACACATACATGACAATCACAATAGTGCACATACGGACGTTGCAAGGCCTTGAACTGTATGGCAAAATGGATATGTTTGTCCTAAAAAGTACATAGTTTGACTCTCATCCGCGTAGGTTCAGTACATAAAAACAAAATTCCAGTGTCTACTCAAACATTATAAATGGTGAGCTTTCTAATGATACCTTGGCCTTTGTCCCTGTCGATCATGTTCAGTCAACTAACCGAAATTTGTCTTTCGACCGTAGCTCATTAAGTTTAATACACAGCGTGTGTGATCCCATATTATTAGAGGTAAATAGTATTGTGCTTGGGTGATCAATTCACATCACTTGCTCATATGAATTTGTAAGATCACATTTTAGATACATATTAACAGTACATTCGTGCTGGGGAATATGTTGTCGAACGAAGAAGATTGTTCTTGTAAAATTTGATTATTTACATGTAACATCATTGAAGTCAAAATAACTACTGTAGAATGTAATCATATCGATCGTGCCTACTACCGATACATTATACGCAGATATTTTGTTCGTAAGTAAATCAATAGAATCCATGATCATTGCATTATTTTTCCATCTGCACCTTTCAAAAATATATATAGGAATAACGCGAACATGTTAACTGAAGAAATACAGAATCCAAGTAGAAACCTTCCGATTGCTGTTGTTGTTGCCGAGGTTACTATCACACTAATATATGTGTCAACCAACATAGCTTATTTAACTGTAATGTCTGGTGATGAACTCCTAGCATCGGATGCTGTCGCTCTGGTAAGTCAAAACGATCCATTTTTAAGATTACATTTCCGATGTATTTCTGTCACACCTCATTCTGTCGAGAATGGCAGATTCACTGTGCCTAAAAGACCTTCACTATAGACAACCAACACTTATATTATCGCTGCCAGTCCATGTATGTAATGCAATGTAATGTAATGTAATGTAATGTAATGTATGTATGTATGTATGTATGTATGTATGTATGTATGTATGTATGTCTGTCTGTCTGTCTGTCTGTCTGTCTGTCTGTGTTTATGTGTCTAGTGTATGTATGTATGTATGTATGTATGTATGTATGTATGTATGTATGTATGTCTGTCTGTATGTATGTATATATGTCTGTCTGTCTGTCTGTCTGTCTGTCTGTATGTCTGTCTGTCTGTCTGTCTGTCTGTCTGTCTGTCTGTCTGTATGTATGTATGTATGTATGTATGTATGTATGTATGTATGTATGTATGTATGTATGTATGTAATTTTTCTTTATCTTCCAGACATTTGCAGACAAGATTTTGGGTTCGTTTTCCTGGATAATTCCTGTCATTGTCGCTATTTCTATATATGGCTCACTCAATGGAGGAACTTTATCAAGAACAAGGTATCAATATTCAGTATGCAGTATAATCATATATGTGTCAATAGTTTTGATATGCATTAATAGAAAACTTCTATAAATTTACAATATACAATGACATTTTGCAGTTGCTATGGGTTCTGTCTTTCTCAAACGTCATTCACTTACCTACACATCCTTGTTGTCATCTGTAAACCATAATTTTAATATTGCTATGAGCCAGGACTGATCTTGCTCGCATTCAGTTTTTGGAATTTGACTACCCAATAGTGATGTTATCTTTGCAAAAGACACTTAGCTGTTACTAAGGGCAAGGTTAACGTTGTAATTGCTCGGAACGGTTGTGTCATAATGTTTTGTACCGTGTACCATATCGGCTAGACACCATCTATCAACTTTCCAACAAATTTCAACCTCACATTCTGGTCACATTTTGGACATGTCGTCTTGTGTTGAGCAATTGTTTGTTTAATCAATGCATTTTGTTCCTATCCCCACCCTATAGTTTTATGAGCTGAAAAATGCAAAAAAAACAGGCTGTGTTTCTCTTTACGTCTAGACTTTGCTTTGTTTGTGCTCGTGATGGATATCTTCCAGATATCTTATCCATGATTCATATTAAATACAAGACACCGCTACCGTCACTATTAGCGATGGAAATCCTTTCTGTGGTAAGTCATTTTCGTTTTAACTTCCGTGTGTTTTCTTCAGAACAAACAAATGATGTGTTTCATATACGTTGAGATTAGTGTCATACGGGCCTATCATCATTTTGTGATTTTTTTTCACTTTTAACTATTCTAATAGTATTCACGTGTGGTTTCTTGTCTCAGGAAGGCCAACCTTTATTCCGAAAGGTAACGAGGTAAACCTGTGAAATAAAGTTGACTAGAGTGAAAAGGGCCTAGTGACAAAAGTTTTTTTTTGTTATCTTTTTAAAATGACATATTTCTCAAAGCTGCAATGACATTTTCTGGGTTTGCTGTTTCCTCTCCAATCTCAAAAAATAATTCCTGCGTTCAGACAGCTAAGGTGGGGAATAGTTTTGCTTAATAAATCTAACATATTGTCATTTTGGCCTTTTAGCCTTTTTCTATTAAAAAAATTAGCATATTTGTTGTTAAAAAAATTAGCATATTTGTTGTTAGATTTTTGTATGGGATTTATAATTAGGGTTGGGCCTAAAAAAATAATTGTGTCGTTCCGCTTACTCGACCACACCTAGTTTTTCACTGCTGACCTTAAACCTTTTTTACGTATTCGACAAAAAAATAATAAAATCGCAAAAACTGTGAAGTCTCACGAGAAATAGTGGATGCTGAAACTGGCATCAACTTAAAAAGACAATATAAACCTGTTCTTCCAATCTGTAATGGCTGTCCTTGTCATAGGAAGAAATAAACAACACTAAACAACACAGTGACCATTTGGCAAACAATGGAAAGCCTGAACTTGACACTCACATAGAAAAAATATATAATAACATAAAATAAAAAATCTACCTACCCCAACTATTCTAAATTTGAGCGTAATCGGAACCACACAATATTTTATTAGGCCTTATAATTTAATATCCACGCCATATTATACATCAGATATCCTACTGTGGCAGAAATAATTTGAATCTGATAGAGTTATTCTTATGTTTGCTTTGCGATTTCAGTTTGTAGTGATTGTTTCTTCATTTGCTGGAGACACTATCTATCAGTTATTGAATTTTACCTCTATTTCAAGTTGGTTGATTCCATGTGGATCTACCGCTTCACTTCTGTACCTACGATGGAAGCGACCAGACATTCCTCGACCGTTTAAGGTAGATTTTCCTCTGTTTTCTTGGAGCATGTGACACAGACAGTGTTAACATAATACCGTCGCTCCCCTTATACCTCCGTGGTCGGAGGGAGGGGGAGGGGAGGGGGCCAATTGTCTTGATTGTTTTTCAGCAAAAAATGTAGAAACGTAAATATATTTATTTTTCGGGTAAGTAATGGGTCCGCCACTCGCATGGTGTGCAAAACTCACAAGACAGTGCAGAGGATGAATTACATTACGATATTTCGATAATAATCTCTGAATAAACATGGTGATGCCAGTATACGTATCAAGATAACGTAGTTCGGAATACTGTCCGTCAGGAACTAGTCTACTACCTTGTACGTTCCATTCGAAATTATATAATATAAAATTCTGTTATGGTTCTACTTCAAGGTTCCTATAATCATACCCGTGATATTCTTTATATGGGTAATGTTCCTGGAAGTAACTGGAGTAATCGCGGCACCTGTTGAAGGAGGAATTGGTATAGCAATTATACTAAGTGGTGTACCAGTATACTACTTTGGAAAGTGGAAAAACAAACCCAGATCTTTTATGAACTTTACAGGTGGGAGTCAATGTATTATTATACCAAAACTATCAAGTTATGGTTTTCAACTACAATGACTGTGGATGATTCAATATAATATTCATCAATGCCCTACGTTTTACATACATACATACATACATACATACATACATACATACATAAATACATACATACATACATATATACATGATTATTATATTAGGATATACTTCAGTATTAAGACTTTAGCCAATCCTTGAGAATATTAGAACGGTCTGTTATTTTTTATCATTCGGCATACTACTTGTATATAACACAACTCTTTTATTTTCAAACAGGTAAAGTCTCAAGATTTCTACAGAGATATCTACTTGTGGTGAAACAAGAAAAAGAAACTTTCTAACGCAAACTGAACAAAACAAAATTCGAAAATTACTGTCTGGTAGTTTAATGATAAGTTACTCAAGAAAACGTTTGATACAGAAACAAACATTAGCTATGTATACAGTTCAAATATTATATTTCATACAATTCTCGTTTGCATTATGCCTTTTATAATGGAAAGATATTACATTTTAACACATTGCTCCATTTTTGTTGAATAAAATTTTATTTCGTAACGTTTTCTATTTTCACATATTCAATCAAGTGATCAATCACAGAGACCAACATATATTTACGTACATAAGTTCGTACACACACACACACACACATATATATATATATATATATATTACATACATACATATATACATACATACATACATACATACACATACACACATATATACACACACATACACACATACATACACACATACATACATACATACATACATACATACATACATACATACATACATACATACATACGTACGTACGTACAATACTTCTCTTTATATATATCTAGAGGATCCATCACTGTTATCACACTGAAATCATCATAAATTGGACATAATGCTGATATAGCATATAACGTTCTTATATCTTTTTTCTTATTTTCAAACAGATAAAATCGGAAGATTTTTACAGAAATATCTTCTCGTAGGTAGTTGTAGGTAGTTGTATGATAAGTTACTCCAGAACATAAACAAACAAATAAACATATGCGTCACTATTATGTACCATCTTATTAAGAAAGGCATATCAATTATCCAACCGTGCCAGTATCCAATGCCAAATCATAACACATTGCAGTACAAAAATAATGTTATCGAAAGCCTGATGCGGAACTCCGAAATAAATCCTTCTATAGTGTTGTTTTCCCTACGGAATTTGGAAAACCTTCGCATAGTGATACCAAGAAAAGTAGAACAATTGCCTCCAATACATTCTCTTGTTTTTGTAACTCGTTTATTTGTGTCACAAGGTGTTGATATGGTTATAAATTAAATAAAAGGATTCATTGAACGTCAGTTTGATCTATATTATAAGGTTGTTTTTGTCGTTTACCTTATATGTAAATCAGCTAGTAATAGTAGTGAATTATCATGCTATACCTATCAGATGGCTGAGGGTTTTTTTTTTACGTTAGATGTAATCAGTTAGTACTATAGTAGTGAATGGTCACATTTCATTGTGATAGTGTTCATTTATACCCAAATAGAATTGTCAATTTTCTGTACGGTTGTAATAAAATTATATCTAACCTAATCTACTTGGCTTCCAAATGGCTTACAATGTAAACAAGTCTGCTATACAAGGAATGGTGTCAACTATCCATGAACTCTAAACTGCACATAATCCTGACTGACAGAACCTGAGACTAGGCTGTAGCGTATTGTTGGCATCCTAACACAGTAACAGAGAAATTCTGAACTTGGACCCTGATTACATGCATCAACATCATACACCGACTCAAGTTAGCGTGGCTGCTGACGTACTGTTTGAAACAAATGCCAACTCATGTATTATCTTCTTTCCAGATAGACCTTTCTTTGCTTGCTTGCTTGCTTGCTTGCTTGTTTGCATGCATGCATGCATGCATGCATGTATGCATGTATGTATGCATGTATGTATGTATGTATGTATGTATGTATGTATGTATGTATGTATGTATGTATGTATGTTAATTGTGTATGTTTGTTGACTGGGTGTTTTATTGACTGGGTGTTTTATGTGACTGTCTCGTTGTGTCACTACTTATCTAGCATGTGTATTTAATATCACTTCTATAAACAAACTACTTGTAGATATCTAGCAACTGTCTATAACCTGCCGTCAGTTTGACAGACTATAATCCGTACAATCTCAAAACTGTACACATCAACAGACAAATATCAACTCAATGACTGACAGTCTGCACATATATACATACTCTCTTTCAATAATTTTATATTGCAATGTAATTGTTAAGAACACGTTTGCCGTATATTACAGATCATAAATAAGTGACTTGACCCCAAATGACATCATCAGATATGTTCAAGGTTGTCCTTAGGTCTTTATACACATGACATGTGTCGAATACGTGAAAGACTTGCTATTTGGGGCGGGGTTAACGTTATTCGTGTTTTTGTTATTGTGTAGTCCCTCTATGTGTTTCTTATAATATTTTCATATGTTTATTTGTTTATTATATTATGTGTGGACTAGATTTCTTTTCATAATGTTTTCTGTTTATCAAACAGGTGCAGTCTGTAGATTTCTACAGCGATATCTACTTGTCGCCAGACAAGGAAAAGAAACTTTCTAAGACAAAATGAACAAGAAAATGTCGAAAATGGCTGTATAGTATTGTATGATTATAACTTCGATGGTAATAGTTAGAAAAGAGAAATCCCCGGAAAAAAAACAACTTGAAAGTCAGGTGGGGCTTTTTCAAGACCGTCAAAGTTGAATAGGTTACCAAGATGTTTATTTTATCAACCCAGATAGTACCTAAGTTGCAAGAGAGAGAGAGAGAGAGAGAGAGAGAGAGAGAGAGAGAGAGAGAGAGAGAGAGAGAGAGAGAGAGAGAGAGAGAGAGAGAGAGAGAGAGAGAGAGAGAGAGAGAGAGAGAGAGAGAAATGTGATGTCTTTATAGGTTAAAATGTAGATAATATGAAATTATTATAGTAAAACTAAGGTATTTCAAGAAGACGATACTTTACAGGGCTTTACAAATGTGTATGGTTTGATATTAATCTAAAATATCATGAATCCGCCTGTGATTGTCAAAATTGTCAACCCAAACTCTACCTGGACCCACTTCCTCTATAAAATCTCAACACTCGATCACTCAAATATTAACTCGTGTGTCGACATACTCCGGGGACGTACTGCTGGAGGTGAGTTACGCTAGCGTAACAACGGCTTCTCTGCTGATGGTACAACGGTGAAGAACTATACACTGATGGTCTGTTGCATGCCTCTTCTGCAGGTACATCGCTTGACCTTGACGATGTAACGCGAGTGTACATACTTCGATGTATTACACTAAGGGAGAGTTAATTACGCCTACACGCAGTAACAGAGCGGAGAGTTACGCTCCGTAACTCCAACTCTCAGTTACGGAACGGAGTGTACTGCCGATGTAACTCTCTACACTGAGTAACTCGGCAGAGTGTACTTCTGAAAAATCTAGGTATATCGTTGTCCCAGAGAAGCGAGTAACAGCGAAGGTACTCGGGAGTACACCTAGAGTTACACTTGTGGGAAATTTACGTCAGTTTTCTCATCCACTATTTCTTGCGAGACTTCACAATTTTCGCGATTTTTTTTATTTTTCTCGACTGCATAAAAAAGTTTAGGGTCGGCAGTGACAAAACTAGGTAGGGTTGGATAACCAGAACCAAACATTTTCTTTAGGCCTTATGATGCGCCAAGGTAGTAATATTCTATTTCAGGTATCGAGAATTCGTTATACTCTGGTTCCCTCTCCTGAGAGTGTCGTGGAGGGCTCCCTAAACGTCCCTACTGTCGCCGTGAAGACGTCTATATTTAGCCACACTTGCCTCACAATTTTGTGGCCTTTACCATGCATTTTTTTTGTCTTGAGTTTGTCAAAAAAAAAAAAATTAGCCTACAACAGTTTTGTTTTGCCAAAAATCCTACACCTTGATATCAAATGCTATAGCACTTATGTTGTTGTCAGAGGCTACCGAACGTGGCATTTTTGAACCTAATTTATGTTGCCATGGAAAAGCTTTTTTTCCTATTTTTTTCTAAGGATGTTAGTGATTTAAAAATGCAACTGAAGCAAGGACATTTATTGCCTATACACTATTTTTCCATGTGCTATAATGGCTAATTTTCCAAAAATCAACGTAGTAATTTCGGTTACCATGGCAATTGATGTTAATGAAAGGACTACGGTTTTTGAACTTAGTATAACAAATTACCTTAGCTGATATTATTAAAACCATTAAATACTATTGTCTGGGGTATATATATATATATATATATATATATATATATATATATATATATATATATATATATATATATATATATATATATATATATATATATATATATATTACCAAACATGTCATTTGTTTATTTATATTTCCATGGAAACAGCAATCCAGTTATATATCAAGTGTGACAATGCTATGGATGTTACTTACTCACAAATGGCATGAGCAAGGACATTAATATTCTTAAAACTGTCTTATGCTTTTGGCTAATTGTAGCACAAAATTGACATAATTTGGTAATTTTGGTAACCATGGTAACTATAACTTCTTTTCGTGAACTCAAATGACAAATGACGATTATATAACGTGATTGTTAACAAGATATAGCTCGACATTACCAAACTCTTTGTTTCATTCAAGGAGTATTTGGCAAACTTTTACACAGAAATACCAAGCAAACAGAAACATTTGCCAAATCCATCATTGAATATTGAACCTTTATTTACCCATATCGAAAATTTCTGAAAAGAGAGAGAGAAAGACTAGAGAATATGTGCACATATACACGTACTAATCTAGTCTAGTCACTAGAATTTCACAACACTAACAACATGAAAATATACGTGACTGCTACAATATCTCGTCGGAATAAACAGCTACTCGTTAAAAACCAAGACTGTATAGTATGTGAAAATAGAAAACGTTACGAAGTAAAATTTTATTCAAGAACAAAAGGAGCAATGTGTTAAAATGTAATATTTGTCCATTATAAAAGGCATAATGCAAGCGAGAATTGTATGAAATATAATATTTTTAACTGTATACATAGCTAATGTTTGTTTCTGTATCAAACGTTTTCTTGAGTAACTTATCATTAAATTACCAGACAGTAGTTTTCGACGTTTTTTGTTCAGTTTGCGTTAGAAAGTTTCTTTTTCTTGTTTCACCACAAGTAGATATCTCTGTAGAAATCTTGAGACTTTACCTGTTTGAAAATAAAAGAGTTGTGTTATATACAAGTAGTATGCCAAATGTGTGGTGACTTCAAAATGATAAAAAGTAATGGACCGTTCTAATATTCTCAAGGATTGGCTAAATTCTTAATACTGAAGCATATCCTAATATAATAATCATGTATGTATGTATGTATGTATGTATGTATGTATGTATGTATGTATGTATGTATGTATGTATGTATGTATGTATGTATGTGTATGTATGTATGTATGTATGTATGTATGTATGTATGTATGTATGTATGTGTGTGTGTGTGTGTGTGTATGTATGTATGTATGTGTGTGTGTGTGTGTGTGTGTATGTATGTATGTATGTATGTATGTATGTATGTATGTATGTATGTATGTATGTATGTATGTAATGTATGTAAAACGTAGGGCATTGCTGAATATTATGTTGAATCATCCGCAGTCATTGTAGTTGAAAACCATAACTTAATAGTTTTGGTATAATAATACATTGACTCCCACCTGTAAAGTTCATAAAAGATCTGGGTTTGTTTTTCCACTTTCCAAAGTAGTATACTGGTACACCACTTAGTATAATTGCTATACCAATTCCTCCTTCAACAGGTGCCGCGATTACTCCAGTTACTTCCAGGAACATTACCCATATAAAGAATATCACGGGTATGATTATAGGAACCTTGAAGTAAAACCACAACAGATATATTATAATTATATTGATATATTGTTATCGAAATATTGTAATGTAATTAATCCTCTGCCCTGTCTTGTGAGTTTTGCACACCATGCGAGTAGCGGACCCATTACTTCCACGAAAAATAAATATATTTACGTTTGTAAATTTTTTGCTGAAAAACAATCAAGGCAATTGGACCCCTCCCCCTCCCTCCGACCATGGAGGTATAAAGGGAGCGACGGTATATATGTTGACATTGTCTGTGTCACATGATCCAAGAAAACAGGGAAGAAAAATCTACCTTAAACGGTCGAGGAATGTCTGGTCGCTTCCATCGTAGGTATATAAGTGAAGCGGTAGATCCACATGGAATCAACCAACTTGAAATAGAGGTAAAATTCAATAATTGATAGATAGTGTCTCCAGCAAATGAGGAAACAATCACTACAAACTGAAATGGCAAAGCAAACAAAGAATATCTATTATATCAGATTCAAATTATTTCTGCCACAGTAGGATATCTGATGTATAATATGGCATGGGTATTAAGGCCTAATAAAATATTGTGTGGTTCCGATTACGCTCAAATTTAGAATAATTGGGGTAGGTAGATTTTTTATTTTATGTTATTATATATTTTTCTATGTGAGTGTCAAGTTCAGGCTTTCCATTGTTTTCCAAATGGTCTCTGTGTTGTTTATTTCTTCCTATGACAAGTACAGCCATTACAGATTGGAAGAACAGGTTTATATTGTCTTTTTAAGTTGATGCCAGTTTCAGCATCCACTATTTCTCGTGAGACTTCACAGTTTTTGCGATTTTATTATTTTTTTGTCGAATACGTAAAAAAAGGTTTAAGGTCAGCAGTGAAAAGCTAGGTGTGGTCGAGTAAGCGGAACGACACAATTATTTTTTAGGCCCAACCCTAATTATAAATCCCATACAAAAATCTAACAACAAAAATGCTATTTTTTTTTGAAAAAGGCTAAAAGGCCAAAATGACAATATGTTTGATTTATTAAGCAAAACTATTTCCCGCCTTATCTGTCTGAACGCAGGAATTATTGTTTGAGATTGGAGAGGAAACAGCAAACCCAGAAAATGTCATTGCAGCTTTTAACAAATGTGTCATTTTTAAAAAGATAACAAAAAGAAACACTTTTGTCACTAGGCGCTAGGCCCTTTTCACTCTAGTCAACTTTATTTCACAGGTTTACCTCTTTACCTTTCGGAATAAAGGTTGGCCTTCCTGAGACAAGAAACCAATGAATGCAATTAGGATTGTTAAAAGTGAAAAAAAAATCACAAAAATGGAGATAGGCCGTATGATACTAACCTCTTCGTATATGAAACACATCATTTGTTTGTTCTGATGTACATCAAAAGACGAAGTTAAATCGAAAATGACTTACCACAGAAAGGATTTCTATCGCTAATAGTGACGGTAGCGGTGTCTTGTATTTAATATGAATCATGGATAAGATGTCTGGGAAATATCCATCACGAGCACAAACAAAGCAAAGTCTAGACGTAAAGAGAAAAAGGTGTTGTTTTTTTGTTGTTGTTTTTTTGCATTTTTCAGCTCATAAAACTATAGGGTGGGGATCGGAACAAAATGCATTGATTAAACTAACAATTGCTCAACACAAGACGACATGCAAAGTGTATGTCCAAAATGTGACCAAAAAGTGAAATCTCAAACTCGGTTGAAATTTGTTGGAATGTTGATGCATGGTGTCCAGCCGCATATGGTACACGGTACAAGACATTATGACACAATCGTTCCGAGCAATTACAACGTTAACCTTGTCCTTAGTAACAGCTAGGTGTCTTTTGCAAAGATAACATTACTATTGGGTAGTCAAATTCCAAAAAATGAATGCGAACAAGATCAGACCTGGCCCATAGCAATATTAAAATTATGGTTTACAGATGACAACAAGGATGTGTAGGTAAGTGAATGACGTTTGAGAAATAACTCCACTCCCAGCAATAAAGACAGAACCCATAGCAACTGCAAAATGTCAGTGTATATTGTAAATATATAGAAGTTTTCTATTAATGCATATCAAAACTATTGACACATATATATGATTATACTGCATACTGAATATTGATACCTTGCACTTGACAGAGTTCCTCCATTGAGTGAGCCATATATAGAACTAGCGACAATGACAGGAATTATCCAGGAAAACGAACCCAAAATCTTCTCTGCAAATGTCTGGAAAATAAAGAATAATTACACATAAACATACACACACACACATACACACACACACACACACACACACACACACACACACACACACATATATATATATATATACATACATACATACATACATACATACATACATACATACATACACACACACACACATACATACATACATACATACATACATACATACATACATGCACACACACATACATACATACATACATACATACACACACATACATACATACATACATACATACATACATACATACATACATACACACACACATACATACATACATACATACATACATACACACACACATACATACATTCATACATACATACATACATACATACATACATACATACATACATACATACATACATACATACATTATATAACATTACGTTACGTTACATTACATTATATAACATTACGTTACGTTACATTACATTACATTACATTACATTACATTATTACATACATGGACTGGTAGGGATGATTTAAGTGTCTGTTGTCTATATTAAAGGTGTTTAGGCAAAGTGGAGCTGCCATTCTCGACAGAATGAGGTGTGACAGAAATACATCGGAAATGTAATCTTTAAAATTGACCGTTTTGACTTACCAGAGCTACAGCATCCGATGCTAGGAGTTCATCACCAGACATTACAGTTAAATAAGCTATGTTGGTTGACACATATATTAATGTGATAGTAATCTCAGCAACAACAACAGCAATCGGAAAGTTTCTATTTGGATTCTTTATTTCTTCAGTTAACATGTTCATGTTATTCCTATATATATATATATATTTGAAAGAGGCAGATTGTAAAATAATGCAATGATCATGGATTCGATTGATTTAATTAGGAACAAAACAATCTACGTATATGTGTATTGGTAGTAGGCACGATCGATATGGCTACATTCTACAGTAGTTATTTTGACTTCAATGATTTTACATGTAAATGATTAAATTTTACGTGAACAATATCTTCTTCTTTCGACAACATATTCCTCAGCACGAATGTATTGTTAATAGGTGTTTAAAATGTGATCTTACAAATTCATATGAGCAGGTGATGTGAATTGATCACCCAAGCACAATACTATTTACCTCTGATAATATGGGATCACACACGCTGTGTATTAAACTTACTGAGCTACGGTCGAAAGACAAATTTCGGTTAGTTGACCTTCAACATGATGGACAGGGACAAAGACCAAGGTATCATGAGAAAGCTTACCATTTATAATGTTTGAGTAGACACTTAAATTGTGTTTTTATGTACTAAACTTACGCGGGTAAGGGGCAAACTATGTACTTTTTAGGACAAACATATCCATTTCGCCATACAGTTCAAGGCCTTGCAACGTCCATATGTGCACTATTGTGATTGACATGCATGACCATGCTTTGTTGGTATGGTTGTCCATGGACAGATCCATGGATGGATTGACTGCCATAGATCTTTTCTTTACGGCCCGGGTGGTGTTCCCGTATGTACGCTAATAGGTATATAATTAAAGAAATAATGAACTGCAATATTTATATTCTTCACGACAGACACCTACATTCCTCCATATGCAAATAATGCCGAGTAGAACGCTAAGGAGATGTCAAGAACAGACCCCGTTCCTTCTTCGAAGTCGTTTTTGAGGTATTCCGTCTTGCCTGTATTGGAGAAATGTTACAATGTGTGAACTTTCCATATCTTTCGCACGTTTAGCACATAAACAACAACAACAACAACAACAACAACAACAACAACAACAGCAACATCCCTGAAATTTGCACTGTATTGGATACAGACAGACAGACAGACAGACATTAAAGCGGGCAAGCAGGCAGACACACACATCCACCCCTCCACAAATACAAACACATACGCATGAACATATTTTTAACACATTACCATGTGACAACTGTTATAGTTTACTCAACTAGAGTAGAAAACATTTTCTCGCCTCGAGAAATTTGAGTTATCACATCGTCTACAATGTGTGATTAGAAAACACGTACTCACCTCTAAAAAGTTGAACTGTTCCACCAACGATTATCATGATCAGTCCAGTAACCTTGGCAACAGTAAAAATGTTTTGCGTTTGTGCAGCTGCTTTCACTTTCAAACTGTTCACGAAGTAAACAACCACTGTAAATATAAAAATTATAATTGACATCTTCCTTAAATCATTGTAAATAGGTATAATTTTATCATTAACTCTACTACAAGTCCTATATAATCTACGCATGCATACATTTGAAATTTTTGATGCAAATATAATGTAGCAGTTCTGTCTGACAAAGTGGATTCGTGATATACGGCACTTTCAAACTGTGACATACGGGCACAGAATGACTGTGAAAAGGGGCGTATTTGGGTCAAGTTTGTGAACCGTAGTTTGTTAAAAAAATGTTATACGAATATAATGATTCATTTAGTACACACTACTTGATACATTGTAATTTACTTACTTATACAGGCTATGGCGACGAGAGTCACCGCAGTTTTTGGAGTTTCACATTCTGGAAAGAACGGTTTTGTAAGATAGGTTGCAAAGGTAATGGACAAAATTGAAGCCGTTGCAGGTGTAGATATTACAATCAAAATCCAGACTACCAGAAATGCTGGCAATGGCCCGAACACTTCGTTGATGTATACATAATCTCCACCAGATTTTCCAAATGTTGTACCAAGCTCTGCGTATATTAGTCCACCGAACATTACCAAAATTCCACACGAGGCCCATACAACTAGTGACATTCCAACTGATTTGGTGTTTACAAGGACGCCCTTCGGAGAAATGAAAATCCCAGATCCAATGGTAATACCGACGATGATTGTGATGCAGAAAAACAAGTTTAGCTGTCGTTTTAGTACCACTGCGTCATCGTTTGTTTCCTTTTCGTCTTCCTTCTTATTTTCTCCTTGAAATTTACATACAGCATTATCTGGTTCACCGTCGTGAACCGTCATTTTGGGATGCTGACGTTCTCGTGTTCGCAACTGAGCCATTTTGTGTGATACTGACAAGTTGACAAGGGCAATGTTATAATCTTTTAGGGGGTGGGGCTTCGGTTGTGTTGTCGAAACAACATTTTAAAATAATACACAGAAAACGTCACTGTATCGGAAACTGTCGAAGATGGTAATGGTACCTTTATTAAAACAAATCAGGGAGTGATGTCACGATTGAAGAACTTGACAACTTATTGAAATAAAGCTAATACGTCTGCAACAGCTTTGTAAAACATCCATAGCAAACCACCAATCTGCAAATTCTATTATACAATATCCCAGTATTTCGAATAAGTACTACATCATCGAAGACGAATGATTACCCCTATGTCGGCCGTACAACTCTGAGCCAATAGGTGAGAATCATGAATCTAGATGACGTAGCAGGAATGAGAAATACCAGATTATTTATTTATAACATACATAGACCCATCAATTTTTCTAGTTTGATAACGATTTTAACCTGAACTGTTTTAAAATGTACGGTGAACACGCATTAATTTTATGAAGTGAAGGGGCTACAACAGTCAGCTGTTCATTTGAGAATGTAATTGGCGTTGAGACAACTGCTGTTGCTACTACTATATACATTTCAGTAAAATCACACCACAGACTTTCATGCAGGGAAAAATTTGTTGACGAGCAGACTCTATTCAAGATCAGTGACCATATATTTCTTTGACAAACTACTGACACTTTCATCAGGGGGAAAGATGAGAATCGCACTGTCAAAAATTATTCAAAAAATCTATCAACTGTGGAATTATAACATACTGAATCGACAGCAATTTCACTCCGGTATAACAATTACAAATGTACGTTTTTACGATATCGATGTTATTGACGAACAACACTTTCTGCTAATTCACGTCTTGTGATATGTCAATAATGATAGCTTTAATGAAATGTCAAATAAATTAAGAATACCCCCACCCAAAAGCTAAGTCTTACCCTTAAAAACATCTTGCAAGTAATTGCGCACTTTCAGTTTTGACACATGTCTCATAAAATAGGTAGGTGGACAACCCTTAACATTCCCGATGTTGATGATTGCGACAGTTTGTCAATAGTATTTCGTATGGTTTGACAGTAAGTCAGGTCTGGTCATGAATACAAACACGAATGTTTACTGAGCAGATTCTACATTGTGTACTACCATGCTATAGCTATCAGACATGATTTACCCCTTAATTGGCAAATAGTTAGTTATATTTGAAGTATGTGTACCACATTATCATAAATTTGAAGTGTGCATTTTTAAAATATAGACTAATTATTGAAAATCATTCATTAAGTAAATGAATCACTAAAACTAAAAATTGTACAAATAAGCTTCATGAGACACATGCGCCCTGGTATCATGAATGTTTGTTTGTACCAAATTGTACGGGAACTTGAAGCTTGCACTCTTCATGCTATAGCCTAATTGCTGACAATTATTGTAATCATGCAAATGACTCATTAAACCTAAAAGCTACATTTACAAGATTTTTCGTGCCTTTAGGTATCCCATGTAATGCCATGGCCAGCTGTCAACCCTTAACATAGCCGATATTCAGGAAATGGTCACTGAATTGTTGTAAATAGTACTCCTGGCCAGTAGTCTTACCAAATTGGCGGTGTTACTGTTTCTAGTAGTAAGTATTTAAATTAAAGTTTTGAAGAGTTGAACACTACACAAATAACATATTAAAAAAGGTGATATGATGAACTGTTGAAATGTTTACATATTGCTTCCTCTGTTCACTTCTTTCTTTTAGTTTATTGCCCAGAAATTTAATGCGCACATTTTGAAACCGATTTTATGTCGTAGAAGTTGTAGAATTTGAACCAATATGAAGAAGAACAAGCCAGAATAAACAGCAATACCACTATTATATTAACTGAATAAGGCATACTAGAGACTTTATCTAAAATGTCATGCCAAGGTCAAATGCCAAATTCTGACACATTAGAGTGGAAAACATGTATAAGAACTCAGAAAGAAATAATTCATTATTACATAATATAAAACACTATATATGGAAGAAAATAATGTGTTTGTAACTCGTTGTTTATTTATTCAAAACCAAAATGAAATGAAAGGTATTTTGTTATAACTACGATAACTGATTAAAGTATTTAATTTTTTCGAAAAAGGAGTTTTATTTCAAGATTAAATGTTTGTTTCTCTAAGGCCCCGGTGGTGTTTGAAACTCGTTCACTAAAATGTTATTCAGCAAGATGTTTTCAACAGAAAGGAGCAATATATTAAATTTTAGTATTTGCTACTTGTAAAAGTCATAATGTAAATTAAAGTAAATCATATCAAATTTAATGCTTTAAGTTATGTGTATAACTGCATAAGTAAGGTCTTGCTTGTTTCATTTCTTTATCTAAAGTCTTCTGGAGTAACTTATCTTACAATTACGAGACAGTAATGTTTTACATCTTCTTGGGTTCATGTTAGAAAGTTTCTTTTTCCTGTTTCACAACAAGTAGATATTGCTGTAGAAATCTTGCTGCTTTACCTGTTTGAAAATAGGACAAACATAAGATAAGAAAACATATGTTATCATTTAAATATTATGATGATTTAACAATGTTTATGAAAGTGGTAGGTTTTGTTAAGATGTTGAAAGGCAAGTACTGCCTCAGTTCTACATATTGACAAAAAGTTGCACTTTCCTCCCCTTCCCCCACACATACACACACACACTCACACACCTCATGTGAATGTATTGTTTAACTCTATGAAAAGAAAAACCCATTATTTACATACATGCTAAATCCAAAGACCCTTTCCCAACATCCATATACTTCAAACGCGTTTGAAATAATCATTTTGATGTTATAACATTAATCAATCATACCTGTAAGTATTTTAAATGATTTGGGTTTGTTTTTCCACTGTCCAAAGTAGTATACTGGTACACCAGTCAGAATAATTCCTAATCCGATTCCCGCTTCAACAGGTGCCGCAATTAATCCAGTTACCTCCAGGTACAATACCCATGTAAAGAATATCACGGGTATGATTATATGAAGCTTGAAAAAAACAACACACAGGTATATTATTTAGTTCGGAATGTGTCTTATGAGATAGTGGTCACGTTTCCAACATAACCCCTTGAATCCTGCATTGGTCTATTGTATAACAACTAAAGGAGTGTACTAAATACATAATGAAAGGAAGTTAGTTGTTTTTCATCCACAGAACAAGTGTATAGATGGTAATGCCATGGCATCAATTCAACACATTTCATCACAAATTTTGCACTTGTTCCCTCATAACTGTCTTTAAATATATTATTTGCAAATATAAATATAAATATGTCATACGGAATTTTGAACATCCAAACTTCTGTCACCATGTATTATCGTTATAGTTATTAAAATATCATAATGCCAGTGTTTGTGGATTTTTACAATATTACATTAATATGTGAGCTGGGTACATTACTACCGAAAAGGAATATGTTTGTATTTTGATGAAAACTAATCAAGACGTTTGGAGAATGGAGAACTTTAGTCTCCGTGGAAAAACAAACAAGATAGCGACTATTTATATTGACATTAAGAGAAAGACAAATGGAAAAATCTACCTTAAACGGGCGAGGAATGTCTGGTCGTTTCCAACGTAGGTACAAAAGTGAAGCCGTAGATACACATGGAATCATGAAATTTGCAAATAAGGTAAAATTCAACAACTGATAAATACCCTCTCCATAAAGTGATGAAAAAACCACACCAATCTGAAATTGTAATCAAAATTGCCCAATGTATTTTTGTAATTTTCGGATGGTTTCTACCTCCTACAGGTATGTCATAAATACTAGTACGTGGCAATGGGCACAAGTTGAGTTCACACGTTTTGGGGGTAAAATATTGCCGCATATTCAAAAGGCATTCGTAGTATTCTACGCTCTGAAATACAGCGATGATGTTGCTGGACTTCTTAATAAAACAATCTGCCTTTAGAGTTCACAGTCCTGTTTTGAAGGATATCGATACTCTTATATTTCCACATAGAATTAACACTTCGGTGATTCTTAATTTTGATATTATTTTGACGTCAATTGTTCCAATATCAGTGCACCGGCTCATAATTCTTACCCTGATTTTAATTGACAATGGGCATGAAGTTTTTTGTATAAAGTAACAACGAAATTTTTAATTAATGGTATTGTTTTCAAGGGAATACTACGTTAAACTTTGCGAATGAGTACCTTTGGTAACATGTTATAAATGTGTATATACATATCAAAATGACAAATTATTTACTCTGAGATTTATGTATATACCTCGAAAGGAAGGGAAAGTCAAAAAGAAAACAAAAACAAAATTACTCACAATGGAAAGGATTGCCATCGCTAATAATGATGGCATTGGTGTCTTATACTTGATATGTATCATGGATAAGATATCGGGAAGATGTCCATCACGAGCACCTACAAAGATGATTCTAGACTCCAAGAGAAACAAAATTAGTGTTTGATTTTGATATATCTGTGTTGATGTGGGTGGAATATATTTGATAACAATATATTGTTTGCTAGCCAGTCTGTAATCAGTTGGTAATTAAAATTGATTGTAAGTTGGTTGGTTTGATCATTAGTTTGTTTGTTGCTTGCTTGGTTGGTTGGAACACATGTAGTTGACTAGAAATAGTGGCTAGTTTATGTTTAGTCATTTAGGTAGTTTTGATATCAGATAACAGGAAACTGTTATACCTTGCTCTCGCTAGAGTTGTCCCGTTGAGTGAGCCGTATATAGAAATAGCAACAATGACAGGAATTATCCAGGAGAACGAACCTAAAATCTTTTCTGCAAAAGTCTAGGAATAAAACAGTAAACCGTAATTCAGGTAAACATGTATACATAAAAACACACACACGCACGCATGTGCATGCGTGCGTATACATATATACAAGTCAGAAGAAGGCACAATACCATCAAATTTAATTTTTCTATGTGACTGAATAGTGACATGGTTTATGAGAAGTTGGAAGCAACAAATAAATACTTTAAGACGTGTCTGTGATTTGCAGGCAATGGCTGGATATTGGTAATTGGCCCTGAAGATTAAGGTCTCAAAATAAGTTTATACCTAATAACATGGGAATAGACACTTGAATAGAGTCCCTGTCTATTATAATGTTTGAGTTATGCGTTAAATCATAATTGTTGACTATAAATATTTCCACCATTATGTGAGCACCAAATTAATTCATGTGTTTATTTTTCTTGTTCTCTTGTTCTGCACTACTTTTTGAAATCATCGAAATAGCATGGTTTAGATAATTGAACATGGAGGTCATGGTCAATGTCTTAAAAGAAAGCTTGTGCCTAATAATAGGGAAGGCTAGACACTTGAATGGAATCTATGTATTACAGTTTTGAGCTATGCCGTAAATATCGACTACAAATACAGTTCGCCATTCGGTCAAATTTGCATATGCCCCATAAAATATGTCACCTTTGACACAGGTTTTCATGAAATTGTATACGGTATGTCTGTGAAATGACGTATTACGGACTCGAGGATGGATGGAGCGCATCGTAATAGTTCCCCCTTTTGGGAGACTAAAAAGTGTAGAAAGGCAGGAAATACGAGAGCCATTAAAACCTTTCAATTTCAAGGCTTTTAGAAACAAAAGTTGAGCAATGGTTAGACCGTTTAACTTACCAGGGCTACAGCATCGGATGCTAAAAGTTCATCAGCAGACATCACAGTTAAATAAGCTATGTTGGTCGACACATAGATTAATGTGATAGTAACCTCAGCAACAACAACAGCAATCGGAAAATTTCTATTAGGATTCTGTATTTCTTCAGTTAACATGTTCATGTTATTCCTATGTATATGTTTGAAAGAAAGAAATGTAAAAATAATGTATTTGTTTCGTACAATTTATTTACCCTGTGTTATGGATGTGAAAACAGATGTAAACCAGATGTAAACTGAATGTCTTCTGTAAGGGTAAAGTTTTGAGATTGTCGTTCCTACAGACAATTGTTGGAATACAACAGAACATATGTAATAAGTTTGATTGCTATTTGCTCATTGCTGTTAGTGATCTCCTTGCCAACCACAACATGTACTGTGACATTTGTTGAGAATGTAAAAAAAAAATAAGCGCATCGTCGTAACACTTTAGACAACATTTCCTGACGAGAAAAAAAAATATGCCAGTAATTTATTAAAACTAAAAGCTACATCAATAATATTTTCAGGACACGTGCGCCTTGGTATCGCAAATGCATGTATCAAATTATAATGAATTTGAAGTGTGCATTCTTGAGATATAGCCTAATTACCGAAAACCATTAATTATGTAAATTTCTCGTTAATATTCTTGGGATGTTTACCAAAACATAATCAGTTCTTGTCACTACCCTACAGAACACATGCAATAAATTTCGTTTGAATTGAGCCAGTTGTGTTTTAGAAAATGGTGGTAAAGTCGCACCACTTTAGACAACATTTCCTAACGAGAAACTATTTTTTTCTTTTTTGTGGCCGATCGAAAATATGCCAATAACTTATTAAAACTAAAAGCTACATTAGTAATATTTTCAGGACAGGCGCGCTTTGGTATCGCAAATGAGTGTACCAAGTTATAATGAATTTGAAGAAGTGTGCATTCTTGAGATATAGCCCAATTACCAAAAATCATTAATTACGTAAATTGCTCATTAATATTCACGGGATTTTTATCAAAACCTAATCAAGTCTAGCCATTACCCTACGGAATACGTCTTCAAAATTTTGTTTGAATTGAGCAAGCCGTTACGGAGAAAACGATGACACAGACAGACAGACACACAGACACACAGACTTCCACCCATAAATATATCTCTTCCTTATGGAAGAAAACAGTTATTTTATGTTCGCTAAAATGTTATACATAACAATGTCTGTCTATAATAAAAAGTTAATTTAATTGAGGAAAATGCACAGGGAAATATGGAAATACACATAGTCCACTATATTGATGATGAGATCGTCTGATTGAATAGTTCTTATCTCAAAATGGGTTTTTACCCTTAAATCAAAATCTTTTGAAATTCATTTAGCAAAGTAAGCAAAAATCAGGTTTTTAACAGCAAGCACGTCTCCAAAATCATACATGTGTACACTTGAATTGTGTTTTTATGAGCAAAATCTCACAAGTATAGAGGGAAATTTGTAGTTCACCCTGAATACATGTACGACGGCCAAGGTCATACATCAATGTAATGTCTTGTTCAGACAGTTACCCCTGATGACCCAACGAACAAAATGTTAAAAGTTATTGTGAAAATTTCAATATGACCTAGAATTTGAAGTCAAGGTTAAAATCTTCCAACAAATGAAACGATGTCTCTACGTATAAAACTGCCAGATGTGAAGATGATCATCAAGGTCAGAGTCGTAAGTGTTTTAGATGTGACATGGCCGTTCTTGGATGGATGGATGGACAGACTGATGGACGAACATGGGTCAATCATATGACCCTCTGTACTGTGCTCATTGTGAGATGATGAATATGCAATGGCTCCATGAATTGCACCCTTCATTGCACATATATACTTAGTGTACAAGACTAGACTGGTAAACTCGTGATTTTGATGCTTTTTATCGGTTTGCGAAGACGTGTCTGCATATTTTGAATCAAAATAACGAGTTGTGATTTTTAATTAAAATTATGTTACACAATAACGCGAAATTTCGCAGTCAAGCAAGATTTCATCCTCTTTAGTTGTAAATCGAATAAAACACCACAAATAAATTAGTGAATCAAAATCACGAGTTTACCGCTCTACAAATATACCTACCATCCTCCGTAAGCAAATAATGCCGAATAGTACGCTAGGGAAAAGTCAAGAATCGATCCTGTTCCTCCTTCGAAGGCATTTTCTAAGTTTTCCGTCTTTCCTGTATTGAAAACAGTGTATGATATAGTATACGATAACGTAATATTTCTTTAACCAGGTTCGCTCTAATGTTTTAGTATGTAATGGTGAAAGTAAACTGAGGATCAAAGGAAATAAAGAAAGAAACATTCGCATTGCACTACACATGATCTTTAAATTGTAAGGTAGTTGCAATTAATAGCTAGTTGTCTGCATACGTTTGCTTTGATTCGAAAGATTACGATTGTCACCGTATAAACTACTATGATACTGTCATACTTATATTAACGGTAACGGTTTCAACATACACACACACACACATACATACATACACAAACATACATAAACATACACAGACGCAGAAAGACACACGTTTAGCACAAACACGTTCTCACCCTGAAATAGTTGAGCTATCCCACCAACTATGATCATAAGCAGTCCAATAACCTTGGCAACAGTGAAAATGTTTTGCGTTCGTGCAGCTGCCTTCACTTTCCAAATGTTCACAAAAAAAACGGCCGCTATAAACAAGAAAGACAATATTTTCATTATGTCATTACCGTCTTTGCAAGTCCTATGATAGATGCTTCCATATAATTTGACCTCAGTGTTGATGTCAAATATATATATTACATTTGTGTCAGGTGACGTGACAGCCAGCACAAAATCAACGGAACAGGTTCTCTGTTCAATTGAATGACATTAATCATGAATGTTTGTTTTTTGTTAAAACACAGTGAATAAAAAAACAGGACAGTGACATTTTGATTGTACTTTAACTCATGAAATCTTTCCTATGTGGCACTCAATTATCGGGGTCACTCACTAACTGTAACCAGAAGTAGACTGAATGGCTTCTTAATTCTTCTTATGTCCTTTGTTATCATCAACATATATACCACATTACATATGTACCAAAAATAATTAATTATGCAAAAGACTCAGTGAAATTAAAGGTTACAACTTTTAGCTATCTTGTGGGATACATGCGTTTTGTTATATATACACCAATAGATATATACCAAATTATGAAATATCAAGCTTGCAAATTAAACACTGCCTTATTATCACAAATTATTACTTATACTACAATATGTATGTTTGACGCTTCCATCCTTAAGTATGACCTAATTATCTTTAATTATTAATTGTGCAAAAATAAAAAAAAGAACGTCATACATATCAAATTATATGAATTTTGAAGCTTGCGTTTTCAAGATTTTGCCTAATTACCGAACATTGTTAGAAATGCAAATTACTTACAAAAATTAAAAGCTACATCAACAAACGTTATTGTACACGTGCGCTATGTGTTCGTGGATGTGTGGGTCTCAATGTACATTATACTTGAAGCTTGCATTCTTAAGGTAAAGCTTAATAACAGAAAAATCATTAGTTATGTAAATGGCAAATTGATTTACAATCGTCTTGCTATTCTTACGGTAAACGTGCTAGTTATTTACTTACTTAAACAGGCTACAGCGACGAGTGTCACTGCAATTTGTGGTGTTTCACAGTCGAAAAAGAAAGGTTTTGTCAGATAGGTTGCAAAGGTAATAGCTAGAATTGAAAATGACGCAGGTGTGGCAACTACCAGGGTTATCCAAACTACCAGAAATGCTGGCACTGGCCCAAATCCTTCGTAGATGTATGCATAATCTCCTCCAGCTTTGCCAAATGTTGTACCAAGTTCTGCGTAAATTAGTCCACCAAGAATTACGAAAATTCCACACGAGCCCCACACTATAAGTGACACTCCGACTGACTGGGCGTTAAGAAGGACGCCTTTTGGAGAAATGAAAATCCCAGATCCAATGGTAGTACCGACGATGATTGTGATGCAGAAAAACAAGTTTAGTTGTCGTTTTAGTACCACTGCGTCATCGTGTGTATCCTTGTTGTCTTTCTTCTTCTCTTCTTGAGTTTTACACACAGCATTGTTTGGCTCATCGTTGGTGCTCTGAAGCTGGCTTTTTCGTGTTCGCATCTCAGCCATAATACTGGCAAATTGATGTAAGAGGGATGTAATAACGCGTTGATTCGGGGCACGTTGGGTCTCGGTTAACGTGTCGTCACCATCAATACAGTTTTTTTACAATTACAAAGAGTACGCCACCTTATCATCAGAAGCTGTCAATATTCGCAAGTATACTGCCGATAGCCATCATTCATAATTAGTGTATTTATGATCATATCAGTGACCTTTCTTCACGCTTTGTTACAGTGCACATTGAAGTTGTACTGCATCAAAATCCGGACTACACCGGTTTTATTAACTTACTTGTCCAGTTCATTGGCCGTTTATCATATCAATACTTGATGTAAAACCAACAGTTATACATACCTAAACATAAAAACCCTAGTAATTCATATAATTATTTTCCCCCTTTTGATTTGGTATGCCTGTGATGACTTTTTGACATATACTAATTTTCAATAAAATAGTACCCCACTGACCCGCAACGACTATTAAACATATTTATTCAAAAGGTACGTATACACATATGTAAAGCCATAAATTTGATATCTGTCTTGTAGTGAATAGTCTGTCAGTTTTTTAGCCTTCAGAGTGACAATGATAGTTTATATATTGAACTGACACTGACAAGTTTACATTATATTTAAAGGCATTAGCCGAGTTTTTAAAAGTTTTCACTTTGATGAAAACACTGTACATGAAATCACGACTAATCTTGGCTAGTACAATTTTAATGACGATTTATTTTCTGTACTTGTTAGCACAGTTGAAGGCACAGTAGGAGTGGCCTTAACATTTCAGTGTACTTAGGTGAGTTATAGCCTAGCTTGTCGTTTTGGGTTATTACTCACATCTTGCTTTGAGTTATGGTAAACGCCCAAATCATTTACAAGCACAGAGCGTCTAGGCTAGACGAATTATGATCACATCGGCTGGTTTACGCATTATGCCTAAAACCAAGGTTTACGTTCTACTTTCATCAAGTGCCAATTCTTCGTACATATAGAAATAAAATGTTGTAATCCCCCACCCCTATTTCATACCTTATGCTGCGGTATTGTACTTAAAACCAAAGATTTATAAACATCCTTATTATTTGTATACTTTGACGTCTTTGAGTAGATAGTGTTACTGTTTCATTGCTTTTCCCGACCTTCCAAGAAAAGAATATGAGGGGGTGTACTAACCCCTGCCAATACATAATAAATCTTAATTATTACTTTTAACACAATGTTTGATGTACTCAGCTTTCATGACCTTTGACTTCGAATATATCATCAACGTTTTTGACCTACGACCTTTGTTCATAGAATGTTTGACATTTCCATAGTTATGATGTATCGACCAAAAAGACCATTGACGTGTTGACTGCAATTAGGGAAATATATTAAGGGTCATGCGAACAACTAAGGGGTGAGATCAGTAGTGCAATGTAGGATAACAAAACTGATTTTTTTTTAGTTAGCCTCATCCCACCCCTTCTAACTTATTGGCCAAAATCGATTACAGTTTCAGACAGCGCAAACTGTTTTAAATGAGTATGTGGTAGTATGTAGTACTATGAATACAAAGCCAATGTAGTGAGTAACAATGATCTTTTATTGGTCGTTGTACAAGGCTGACAACAACAAAAACAAAATAAAAAACAAAACAAAAAAAACAAAAAAAACTACAACAACAGTATAAACAAATCTGTGTGAGTCAGTGGCTTCGAAAAATTAATGTGCCACTTTACCATTTAAATAATAGCTTGGTCACTGCGTTATTGGATGATTTTGACTGAGTCGTCTAACCCACAAATAAGCTAGCTAATTGTCTTACGAAAATAATAGAAAGTTGTACGTGACATTACAGCTATACATATTCTTAGAATACCAATGCTTTAACTGTCTTTTTAAAAATTCGCACGTGAGTCAATAGACCGAATCTCAACAGGCAGAATATTCCAGGTTTTGACGCCAGAGTATGAAATGGAAGATTGACCAAAGGTTGTATGATTATATTCTAGAAAAAAGGTTACGACCATGTCTTTGTCTTGTATAATAGGGATGATCTATAGGAGTAAAGTAATTATCTGTAGTAGAGTGTGCAGACTTGTGATATCATGTTTAAAAGAGCTAACGAATAATCTGTACAGTTTGAAAATATCGAGGATTTCCATACAGTCGTTTGAACAATGGGGCTGAATGATCCGTATACGAGCTAAACGTCATCGCATGGACTGTCATTTTTTGTACCGTCAAAATACAATGCAAATGTATCAAATATGCATTTCCCCATATTTCTAGACCCTAGGTAAGATGAGACTGAATAAGGAATGAATACAAGAGAATCAAAAACGTGTCTAATGATAAAAAGTATCTGAGTTTGAATAGCATTCCACACATCGTCTTGATTTTTCTATGGACATGCGTGCTATGGGATTAGTCCACTTTAAATCTTAATCAATGAGCAGACCAACAAAAGGGACAACATCCACTTCATTTATAGTGTCCCTTCTCATTAGAAGAGAGCTCTTAACATTTAACTGTCTCTGTTTGCCCCTAAAATAATTTAATTTAATTTGATTTCGTTTTAGAAAACATACAATAATATAGCAGACCTAACTCATTTTATGGCAGATGGACCTACAATGGAATGAAAGTCAAGAGTGTGTATCTATTTTACACGAAGATTCCAACTTTGTATATCATCTTTGGATATGTTTTCCGGACAATACTACCTTCATTTGTCATAGACATATACATTTAGTTTGTATTGGGTGAATCATCAATTCAAGGGCTTGTTCTTTCATTTTTTTCTAAATAAACAGACATTGAGAACATATCTAGACAGAGTAGATTTTCGTGAATGTAGTACGCCACAAAGGACCTCTTCCCCACGCGGGGTGGGGGTAATCGGAGGACAGCTTTTAAATGGGATGTGTAGCTTAGTTTCCAAATTGTCTACCCACATTATGTTTTTTGGGGAAACTGGAAACTGGTGTTGCTATACAGTGACGGCTCGAGGTCATTCGAGGCCGACAACCTTCCGTTGCAAATGTCATGTTGTGCACATGTAACATAGCGTAAAATGGAAAAAATGAATAATAAAGAGGAACACCCCTCCCCCCCCCTCCCCAACAATAAGAAAAAAAATCTGAAAAAACGACTCTGCTGGACAAAACTTGTGCAATTTGCAATACAGCAAAAAAATGAAACACTCGTAAGTGAAAAGTTTCAAACACCCTAGAATTTTTCGCAAAGATATTCAACATCAAATACCTGACTATCAATGTTAATAGACCAGGTTTAAAACATTGCTGATGGCTTTATATGAAAAGAACGAAAAGTAAAAATCAATTAAAATAGCAAAAATATTTCACTATTAGCAAAAGTATTTTTGTTGAATAATATGTGTTTGACTAATAATGCATATTTATCACTTCGATTAATTTGTTTGTTTTTTATTCTGAAATTATAAGCTGAAAGTATAAAGGCTTGGTTGTCATAGATCATACACTCTGTATTTCTATCTTTTTCTCTCCCTATCTGTCTCTTTCTACCTCCTCTCTTTGTCTCACAGTTTCCGTCTGTCTGTCTGTCTATGTATGTCTGTCTGTCTGTCTGTCTGTCTGTCTGTCTGTCTGTCAGTTACAAAACAGCTCAATATATCGTACAAATAATGATTTCCCCAAATTAACATGTTTAATTTTGTTTGAATTTATATATCGATATTTCGTAATTCTAACATTGTACAAAAGATTTCACCTGAAAGAATGTCTCGAAATTTGATGTTTCTGAATATATGCTGTCATGGTTTGTGTAGCAAAGAATTGTGTAAATACAATCGTCTATCTTATTTGAAACCTGTTAAATTTGAAATAAGTCTGATGAAAATAATACTCTGACATATGCTCAAAATATTGATGAAATCACAATTGAGAAACACGAGTGTACGATTTATTGTTGACATTTCGTTGACTGACGGAATCTAGAGGATCAGAGTTAGGATTGACTTCTTCGTATTTGAAAGTCTTCTCACTGTTATCAGCTCCACCTTGGTTCCCTCGTCTTTTCCATAGAATATGGTTACACAGGTAGAGCAGAAATGCCACAAACTTCAGGCCAAGTGTTACAACCACAAAGTTGCGTCGAAAGGCCTGGTTGTCATAGATCAAACACTCTCCTCTAGCTGAACCTTCACAAAATGTTCTCCATACACTGCAAGACTTATCAATCGCCATTCCATAGATCATCGGTGCGGGTATGAAACCTTTGAGGAGGAATGAAAAATTGACAACAAATGTATTGTTTGCTAGGCAGCTCAGTCCAATTTCACTTTATATTCCTATTTAAAGAAATATGCTGACACGGACACGCCGTTGTAAACAGTTGAACACAACTTTATTTGATAGCTGCAACTGAAAATGTACACCAAAGTAATATACGTTGCCGGTCTGGCTACAAATAAAGACTGCCATATGGGTGGATCATGTGATCCGATGAAGGCAATCTGATTGGCAGAACAGAAAGTACAGATGAACAAAGGGCATTGAGACTAAACATAATTGGTAGAAATGAAATCGCTGATGTAAAATATAATGAATTGAAATGGAAGAAAGAAAATACATAGGCAGCATTACACATACGGGACACAAGTTAACATTTAATGACACAGGTCGCATGACACGCACGGGACATACAGTTAACATTGAACAGAGCATAATTGACATTCATCAAACGTACAGTATTCATGACTGACAGTGTGCGGATTTTGCATTGCACGTTTTTCTGCGCAGGGTACACCTGATAGCAACGACATAATCACCAGACTTCTTTACACACCATTCATACATTCTTCAATATAGTGCTAAGGTTCTTGCTTTCAGTCTTTATAACGGTAGGACATGCGCTATAACTATTCTTGTCAGATTTACGTACCTAAACAACGGTTTATAACGATTCTTAAGCCAAGACCAAAAGACTTGTGGTTTGGTGGCCCTGATCTGAAGAAGAAAGAAGAAAAGGGAAGGGGAGTGATGGTGGTGATGGTGAGGTTTGCTGTTGTTAAAGTGATTGGACAGAAACGAGTACAATGCTTCACATCGAAGAGGTAACACCATGCATTGTAGAACTGATACTGTATACTGTGTTCTTGTGTTCATCAATTTGAGAATGTTTACCAGTGAATTATATATCAAATATAGAAGGCATAACTGTAATCCCTGGTTTAATTAGAATACAACAATTTTCCCTACCTCATTGTTAGAATCAAACATGGGGTCTCTGTTAGGTTATTTACGAACACATGAAATGCCAACGCAATCAATAATGGATAGAAGAGGGAACACGTTTCTATATGATTACACATCCCACTGGAAGCCATCGTCAGGGTATCGGTACCATTCACTTGTCCTTGCATACATCCACATTCCGTGTATGTCTACATAACAGATAGTACGCATTTATATTACTATGGAAACAAGGAGATCTAGAGTAAGCAAAAGCAAAGCGTTGTTTGGTTCTGAATCTTCTTGCGCGACAACATTCGGTTAAACATTGCTTCTGTCTTATTGTCAGGTACGAAAAAAATGAAGTGCAAATTTCTCATTTTAATCGACTGACATGCCTGAAAAAGTATATGCTGTTATAGTATATGTGGCGAAGCAAAGAAAATGCAGCAATGATGTTGTAATATTTGTCAATATTTGTCAGACGATGTCAATACAAAGAGATTGGCGTATATGTGATGTCCTTATAGGAGAGTTTCCCATAAACCTTTACTGGATATCCTCACGATGACTGAAGAGGTTAACAGTGTAGAACCTTAGGACTTCTCTGATTTCAAAGTTTAACAAGTTACTGAAATGAAATTGATCACACCAAATGACACATAATAAAGTTGTTATCAGTAATCAACACTAAAAGACAAAAATAAGACTGACTGAAGTATTCCTCTTATTAGTAATATTACTACACAAAGGGATTAATTATTTTCTTACATCATTTTGACCCAGCTGATTGCATCCTGCATGACATGATGATACATACGTTTTTCCATCTGAACCACAGACAGGGTCGAAGAGATCAACAGAGCATGAACAGTTTTGATTACAATGTTGAGTCTTGGTTATGCCGTCTTCACTATAACGAAACACATTCACATGTGGGGAACAAAAAAACGTGACGGTAATACAGTCTGATATTTAATGTAGATTCGTAAAATGTGTCTGAATGTAAAAGAGTAAGTTTTGAATCTCGCTACCTTCGCTACATAGCGGAGAGCTAAAATAAAACCAATTCAACCCCATATCTTGCACTAGATGCTTCTGGAAGGAAATGGAGGCTCTGTAAAGAACGTTATGTATGGGCATAACCGAGACTATGCCATGCTATTAATAAACCTTCGAATGTTCTCAATGATGATGTTGTCCGAATCCTGGACCAGAGCCTGTTGGAGGTTCTGGACATTACCAGGTGGTGGCTGCCCTATGAATTTGATGGCCATCGCATAATGTCATACAACCTCAATAAACAAATATCGTCCGTTTAGGACAACCCCCCCCCCCCCCCCCCCCGTCAACGAACGTTCCCAAGTGCGAAATCACACGTTTATATATGATGTAAACTACGGTGAAAACTGTAGCGATCACACCACTACGATCGATGCAATGAAAAGATGGTAAACACGTTCCAACTTTATGAACCTTGTTACTGTCGGGAGATGATGGTAAAAACATCAAAACACTACCGTAAACCCACCACTGTATCTCGCATTAGAAGTAAGTTTTTATCAACTTATCAACATCTCAGTAGTAAATACAGAAACTGTTATTATTGAAAGGGTGAACGTTTTCGGAATTTGGTTAGAAGTGCCAAAATGAAGTTCAGCAATCGCATTGATCCAAATCCCCAACCTCCCTAAACCATCGAAATTGAGCTTTGGGACATTGTGCAATCATCCCTTACTGTAAAGGAGTAATCGAATCTTAGATATTGCAATTTGTATTATTCATTCAATGTTTTCCTACATATACAACACTGGAATCCATATTTTTGCAAATTATTTACGCAATAAATACACAGGTTGGAATATCCAACACCTATCAATAACAATTGACAACAGTTACAATACAAAGTCATTATCGACTTTATAAATTTGGACGATGATAAATCCGTGTTTGAAGAATCAATTTCATGTTGATTTATAAACGTCATCAGCGCTATTAAAATCTAGACATAATCAATATAATTTGTTTAAGTGAGGACACACTTGTTTCAGTGACTTTCAAATTTTGAATAAAAAGCAGTCTAACTGTTTCTTACCTTACACCACTTATTTCGATACCACCACAATGGAAGGGGTAGATAAACACGGTACTCAAAGTTCCAAGTGCAAGAGCAATTACCAAGAATTTAGACATACCAATTTCTTGTAGCTTGAACTTGTTAATGATAATTCCTCCAATAAGGCTGGATAAGGCGATTTGTATGCTGAAGAAGATCCCTGATTGAAGAAAACAGTAGACTCGTTCATGTCCCCAAAATTGTACGAGCTGTAATTAGGGCATTTTAAGGTAAAATTCAACAACATAATTTATTTACAGAACATTGTTCAGTTACTTATAAAATGACATTTTACCTATAAATTAGAGGTTTATTTTGTCTGTAAGCACTATACTAGCATGTTGAAATATTCAGCAAATGCACGATCTTGAATAATTATAAGGCACCATGTAAAATTCAAGCAGGGAAGCTAATGACGTGATCATGACGACAGAAATTCTTTCTTGTATGAATTATACTCGTGAAGAATATACTGTACATAAACATTTACTGTTTATTGTATTATGTTACCGCGAGTTACAGTCTCTCACACACGTACATTTACCTATACATGAATTAATACACTTGGGGGTGCACAATATCAAGATTTAGTCATGATATTGATAATATACGGTAATGTTGCTAGGGTCAGAATTAGCATATTAACGCTTCGCTGAAAAATGAAAACGTCCACTGTCCAAACATGCACATTAAAGAACTGACATTTCGGGAATAACGACCTGCTTCATAGCTGAATGCCTGATAATTTGGGAAGTTAGGGCGCCCTAGACTAAATTATTGCAAGTATTTTAGATCATAAAGTTCCCCCAAGAAGTCAAATTTTGATACAGTTGTTTAAATCATGGATATTCCATTTTGTTACATATCTGTGATATTTTCTTCGTTTTGAATGTCGAATACAGTCACCTGACAGCAACAGCGTATCAAGGTAACAGATGTGAACTGAAATGCCTTCTGTAAGGGATGGTCATTTCTATATTTTTCACCACGTATATACCTCATTGAGATATTGCGTAATTATCAAATCCATGAAATGAAATTAAAATGAACATCGATGCATGTACTAAGTTGCATGGAATGTGAAACTTGCATCAGAATGTAAAATATTGTTTTCTTTTTCAATGCTGTAACAAATTGGTAAAAAATAATTAATAATTTGAAAATACATAATTCGCTATCTCAGACACGCGTTCTTCATTATTTCCAATGAATATACAGGATTGTATGAAATTTAAAGCTTACATACAACCTTAAGAAACTGTCTAATAACAAAAACTCACTAATTATTCAAATGATTGATTACAATTACATACTACACCAATAAGCCTTAGATGAAAAGTACAATTTGTTATCGTCATTGTATGTAGTGAATTAAACGAAATGAGAAGATTGTGTAATTAACATATTCAAAAGCCAAATAAATTAATCATACAATGAACTCATTAAAAGCAACATCAACAAGCGTTTAATGCACGTGCACTGTGTCAACATCAATGTATCTGTCGAATTATACCAAGTTTGCATATTACATTCTTCAGATATTGCTTAATTATGAAAAATAATAAATTAAAAGTGAATGCTACGTCAATAAGCTACCTTTATAAAGCACTTGCGCTTTTTATTGTCAATATATCAATTAAATTCTATAAAATTTTGAAGATTGCGTTCTTGAGCTTTGCCTAATGGAAAAAACAAAAGTAATTATGCAAATAACTCTAATTAAAAATCAAAAGCTACTCCAAGAAGCTTTATACGACACATGCGCTATGTCATCATTTTGTATGTCTAAATTATATGAGATTTGTAGCTTTCCATATTTAAGCAATTATAAAGAATCACCAATTATGCAAATGAATAATTAAAATCAAAAGTTACATCTGTGAGCTTTATATGTATGTACATACACTTTGTTATTAATGTATGTATTAAAGTATATGACATTTGAAGTTCACGTTCTTACAATATCACCTAACTGCAGATAGTCATTGATTATGCAAATTAGTTATAATCAAAAGCCAGACCAACAAACTTTACAGAACACGTGGGATTTGTTATTATTCGCCTATGTACCCAAATTGTTTGAAATTTAAAGCTTACACTCTTAAGCTATTGCTTAATTTCCGAATACCACTTATGCAAATGACTCACTAAAAAAACTACATCAACATCTTATTATATTACATCGTAGTCTAATTGCTGAATATAGTTAATTATGCAAATTATTTATTACTATTTGTTTTACCAGAACAGAATTATTTCGATTCATATAAAAAAGTGTAGCAAATTTCATTAGAATTAGTGCAGCACTTGTTGAAAGATCTTGTCCATAGACTGGGATAGACATACATACATACATACATACATACATACATACATACATACACACACACATATATATACATACATACATACATACATACATACATACATACATACATACATACATCACTGCTATTTTATTGTCTAGCTCAAAATAAATCTTACAATAAAGATATTTGTTAAGCAGTGTTAGTAAGATTTTTAATCAGGTGATGATGAATCAGACAGTTCCATGATTTTATTTGTATTTATCACCAGTTTAAAGATCATTACACAATAACAAACTTAAAGGTTGTTTGTGCAATCTACCTGTAACAAAGATTATCCATTTAGAGTCAATGCTCACTTCTTGTGCGTAACCTACCTGCATATATGTTAGCCTCTGAAGGAGTCAGTCCAATGAGAACTTCAAAGTATTTGGGAATAAACGGCCACATACCAATAGTTGAGCCCAAGTCAAATCCGTATCCCAACACCAGCGTCATATAGCGTGGGTCAATAAGGTATCGCCAAAGCAACAGTAAGATTCCTTGAAATGGAAAGCCATGCATAAATCAGGGCACTATAGAAAATTTTCTATAGTGTCTGATGTATAAATGATGTACACAGCGAAATAAGGGATATTCAGCGACTCATTGGGTGTTTGATAAAGAGATACTGACCAGTAGAAATTAAAACTATCAGTGTTAATTATCATGAGGTCGTTGGGTGAGTAATAAAATGATTCCAGCGATAATTCATTTGTAAAAACTATTCACCCATGGGTTGTTAAAGTACTCGAAAGAATATTTTTGATCACACAACCAATACTTTCACTGAAAATTGTTAAAATACGAATAAGACGTTATTCAAACACACAGTTATCGATTTTACCTATTACAGTACGGTTACTGTAACAGGTCGAAATCGTGATTGCTTTGGGTAGCCGATTTTTTGGGTGCTGACCAACAAAAATCAATTTGATTCGATTTATTGTACAATATTACGTGTAAAGCTACACAAATATTTTTACTCACGGGAGATTTGATACTGTTCATTTTGTACTTTCTTAGGAGTAAATCACCACGTCTAACGGAACAGTTTTCAAGTAACATTCCAGTTGCAGCTAGTGTAGTTAAAATGCAAAACCAATATATACATGTAATAACCGTGTATGAATGTTTCCTTTGCTATATTCAAACTTCATTTACCTCGTGTGGAAATAATTATCCACCTACCCTTTAGCTTATTTAATAATCCCATGGTGCTTTCCTCATGGCGCCCTTCAGCCTCATCCATTTTGGTTTGCTCATTCCGATGTGAACGTCCTTTTCGAACCCTCGGTGATTCCTTTGGGACGAGGAAGAATGGAATTGCAATCAGAACACAAATGACTGCCAAACAGAGTTGTCCAAGCCACCAAGCTCCAATCCATTTCGGATCTGAATTGTCGATCTTCAGGGACGATACATCAACTCTATTGAAATCAACGTAGAGGAGTAGACATCCTGCTGCAAGTATGCTAGTCGCGAATGATCCAAGTCCCCACATTGTGCTCATTATACCTATCGAGAGACAATTCAATATAATCATAGTGTGGAAAAATGCTGAACATTTCATGAAACCATGTCTCTATTTTAGAATTCAAAGGCAAAGCAATAAATGGATTTCAAAATTGCATAATCAAGAAGACCTAGAATTAATGCAATAGATAAACCAGACATAGTGACTCATTTTGCACTCACACTCCAGGTATGTTAGCCAATCAGAACACGTGATTACTTGTCAAGATTCTGTAACTTCTATCATTTTAAAAATAAAATCTATTGACAGCTTATAAACCAGTCTGTTTTCTAGTTTTCATTCTGAAATATCCACTTGAGCAAATATAAAAAATGTACTTCTAAATCAGAAAATAGGGTAGATAGGTGGGATTTTTCCATTGTATTAATCAATTAATTAATTAAGTATTGTTCATTTGTTTGTTTGTTTATTTATTTGTTTATATATTTGTTTATTTGTTTATTTATTGATTGATTGATTAATTATCTAATTTTTTGACCCTCAGATATGATACTCGATAGTCACAGTACTTCTGTGATAGTTTGATGAGGAGTAAAGGCAAGCAATTATATATGAGACGAAGTATACTGTACTGCATAAATTCAGCTTACAGTCTTGAAAGAGTTGGGGTTTCTCTGGAATATTTTCTTTAATGAAAAAGGCTACTTTGGCACTGTAATGTGTGTAAGTAAATACAAGTACATTCTCACCGTTTTTTAAACCTTTTGAATTGAAAACAATTGTTAGGGTCCGGCGGGTTATCGCAAACTTATTTTTCTATTATTTACATATGGAATAGAAAACAGTTATAGCATAAGCGTAAAGACTAGTAGTTTACGACACTATCGTAAAGATGTTAATAGTTTACATTGCTGTCGTGAAGAGTACAGTGGTTTTAGACTGTAGTAAAGAGGAAAGACTTTGGTTTTCGACGCTGTCAAGGAGGCCAGTAGTATACAATGATGGAATACTTACCGAGGTAGAGTGCTGATGACACGTGCTTAGCATGGTCATCTACGTAGGAAGATCCGAGGGTATACAAGGTACTGTAAGCTGAACCCATTATCACTATTCCAATAACCATTATAATGTATGCCACTTCGCTGTCTTTCGTAGTCTTCTTCTCAACGTTGCATGTAGAATCTCTATCTTCTAGTGTGATGTTTTCTGAACACAGATTCATCTCGATGGTATCATTGTGCATGTGAGCAGTATCGCTATATCTATATTCGCCTAACAGGAACTGTGGCAGCGTCATTATAAAAGTGGACAGCCCTAAGGTTAGGAGTCCACAGCCAATCCAGCGAGGACGGCTACTACTTGGACGTCCACCGAGGTAAGAAACAGGCATGATAGCGATCAACACAGCGGCCTGTCCGATGCTTATCAGCGAACTTAGATGCGAGGTACTTAGGTTGTAACGTCTTTCCATCGTAGTGAGTATGGCGTAAAAATAAGTTGTTATCATTCCATACACCAAGATAGTTAAAGTGAAAAGTATCACGAAAAACCAAATGTTACCAAAGCACGAATTCAACTTACTTTCTTCTGATTTTGAGATGCTCTTTATGTTTGCCTCACTCTTTGAGGACTCTTTACTGTTCTGGCCATCCATAGTGACTTGTGTACGACGAGGGGAAAGCTGTTTTTGTGATTTGAGACGGTATCCTATGGAAAACATAAAATGATAATGTATTAAAGAGAAAAAAGATTTACAAAAAAATCTCTCAAATCGCAAGTCATTTTGTTTAAATAACAATACTGCAACGAAATGCTTGTTTTCGGGTATTTCCGGTCCCACCTAGACCACGCCTATTTTTGACGTTAGAGACTACTTTAGCATTCGGGCTGTGACGAGCGTTGTCAACAGCTGACTAAAACTCAACAATATTAAGAAAAAAATGCATCATTGATGGTTGTTATAGACATCAGTAAATAAAAACTACAATCTACATGTCTTAACCAACCTTTACTGAATCGATGTTTACCCACACTACCTGACTATCATCTGTGTCATTTGTGAAGGCATAAGTTTTATCCCGCTCACTCATGTCGCTTTTTTAGTGTCACATTTAACAACAAAGTAAACATATTTCATCTCAAATAAAGTAAATATACTAGTATTATCGAATACCCAAGGAAAACTTCAAGATGGCGTATTAGGACACTAATAGGCTTTTGATTCGATTTGCTCCAAGGAGGCACACTCCGAGTCATTACATGTAAACATCACTGTGTACCACTAAAAAGCTGAGGTTCATATAAGTTACTTGCTAGTTATCGATAAAAATGACGAAAAGGGGGGTTTATTAACCAGATTTTATTACAAGCAGTAAGTTGTAAAAGAATTACGAAATTTCGTGAGTCTCGGGTTTTCATTTAATGACTTTAGCAACTCGTGTAAAGAAACTTGTAAGGTTTCCCTTACGATGGCATGTAACATGCCTTGTTAATATTCATCAAAATAATTTTGTAACGAATCATGGTATCAGAAGTATACAGTTTAGGAAACTAACGAATCAAACATCGCAATGTGATCATGATATTCTATGTGATTGGACAATATTGACGTCAGCATGCAATCAAGGTCGCGACCCCCAACACATGGTTATGAGCGAAAGCCTGCAATTAGATATGAGCCACGTTCGCTCTGATGTCTGTTTGTTTTGAAGTTCGAGACATTATTTCTGTATGACTTTAAAAATTTTGCAATTATCTAATTGATAAATATGGATTATATGGGTAAATTCAACCTAAGAGTGGTCCGAGTCCATAGGTACACTACTTCAGCTTTGATCGGGAACAGTCATACCGCAGGGGTGACTACACGAGAAACAAAAGTGCTGCTTTGACAACACTACCCAACTACCGATAATTAAAGACTCCTAATAATCACCTGTACACCATGATAAAAAACACGCAATAATTTGAGTCCCCAACAAGTCGACGAGGTCTACTTCTGTTGTCCGAATGCGAGTAAAATACGTAAGTCGCAGACTCGGGCTCAGTAAGTCTAGAGTATCGCGCCCTCGACTGAGACATCCCTGGCCAAAAATAATAGATGTAAACTCACTGTCACAAGCCAAGCATGCGACAATGCAATACCACAACGAAAACTGTGAAACATTTATAGTCACTATTATTTCATATATAGACAATACAATTATATTAGGCTGATTGTCTCGCCCAGGTAGTCAAAGGCCATTGAGCTTTAGTAGCAATCAACTTCTGGGACGGGAAAAAATCGGCAATCGAAACATTATTTTTTGTTCGAATTATTTTTTTGAGTCAATACAATATAAGTAGAGGAATTTCGATATCGACTTGTAACAGTACTTTGAGCTCCTAGTTATATCGAGGTCCGAATCGGCAAAAGAATTTGACAATCAACTTGAATCCGATATACTCTCCAACATGACTCGTATTTTCACTATTGTTGCTATTGTAGGACACGACACCTACATAAAAAGCCAGATCAATTTATCAAACATGGTAAAATCGTCATAGAAAGAAGATTTATCACTCTCAGATAAATTCTGACGAATATTAAAGTCAGTATTACTAATGTCCGCCATTGCCTACTATACTAACTGACATGGTATGGTACCCTCTATGACGTCATAATCCCCTAAAGGGAGAACAATAGGCAGTATAAGAATAGATAGCTTGGATTTACTAGTTACGAGACGTATAAAGAATATTTTTCAAGGTTGTCACAGTGGTATGGGGCATTTTGAACCACCTTTAACAATGACCAGCCCCTTATGAGACCTTGGACAAAGGAAACTTTTATCAAAGCTATTCACAGGGTCAAGGGTGTGAAAACAATACTTATATATCCATTCACGTATTCCTGAATAGGTGTACAATACACATTATTGCAGAAGTGAATTAAAGATGCACTAGCTGCAACTGGAACAGTTTTTTGAAGATGTTTTGATGGGTACAAATACTTGTAATATCGTACACCATGAACAGTATTGCATCAACTGTGGGTATGCGTATTTTACGTAGCTATATGCACGATAAATCAAATGATTTTGGGTCCACGCCCTCAACGGCAATCACGATTACCATGTACAATGTTTAATTACTGGTATTGTGGTTGTCTGATTGGAAAATTATACTAAAGTTACAACTAGTACAGTTCCATCACTGTGACAGGTTCAAAAATGAGCTTTCACTCCAGATAAACTTGCCACTACACATGAGCTTTCACTCCAGATAAACTTGCCACTACACTATCTACAGATAATATTGACCACTAAGTATGAGATGCAATGTCATTTTTAAGTAATTGACCAATTTTAGTGAAAATATATGTTATTTGATGAAAACAATCTCAGTTGCAGCTTGAAAATCATGGTCAACGTCGCAATTTCCTGCCGAAAGGGGTACTTACTGTGATTGTTGATTGTGATTTTTGAGTGTCACTTGTGTACGTGATTGAAACGCAGGTCTAGCTGGACTATAGACTGTAAGATACATACTTCTTGTTGTTCAGCCCTGTCAGGCTTCTTAACCACTTAACAAGTATCACTATGACAACAATCGCTCAGAAACAGAACCTTTTCTGTCTATGTGATTTTTAATCTACACAATAACCTGTGTTTGAACTTCAAATCACAAGTTCAAGGAGTGGCCTCAATCCTTTGATCTAGCTAACAATACAATGTAATGAGTGCTGGCTGGCAGCGTGACACGAATGCCTGTATCTTCCCGACTAACCTGACTGAAATACAACGACAGCTTCCATTTGAAGTTAAAACATTATGCAAAGTACCTGTTAGTACAGTCCTTGGCCCTTGATATCGACATAAAAGTCTGCAAGGAGATGTGATGCCAGTGAATTATATGGATATAAACAGCTGTACTGTAAGGAACTGGGGCCACGCAAGTGTTAAGATACAGATATTGACATATTTCAGTACCCTGGTACATGTATGTGTACCCTAAGTTACAATAATAAGTGTTTGCCAATCAATAACAATCGGTAATCAAACAGTGCCTTTCGTGAGCCTATCCTGGACATGTATTGGAATTTTAAGGTCACGACATTAGTTGACATGCAAGCATCAAGCCAGACTGAAAAGCTTACTATACTCAGATCTGACCCTTTAGGTTGAATTTACTATTGATTGAAATTCAGATGCAAGCAAGTTAAAACGTTCGAATGGTCTTTGTCAATATTTCGACAAGATCAATAATTGCTTTTTTGTGTTTGATAAGACAGGATGATGATTAAAATTAATAGTTTTTAGTCAATGTTAAATTACCATGGCTTTGTTGTACGCACGTCAACACGAAGAGTGACTATGTTAGGTATGGAAATGTATAAGGCGAAGTGAACTACAAGCTAGCAAAGTATCAAAGTGTCGTGAAATTATCATTACTTACCCTTATTCGCCAAAATACAAATGACAATATATAAGTGGCATAGCGCAATACTAAATCCATTGAATGCAAATATCTTAGAAAGCCTGGACGAGTCAAATTATAGGCAGCGTGTGAGTAGCACATCCTATACATTTAAAAATCTATCGAGTCGCATATGGGAACGTAAACCCTGACCGTAATGCAGATTTAGTTGAAAGTGACGTCACTGAAATGCAAGAAAGTTAACAAATTTGCTATCGTCATAGCTGACGTCAGTCATCCCCTCATTAGCACCCCTTTAAATTTCCGTTTTACTGAATGCTCTGACCCGGGAGGTTCTGACCTTTTTCGATATGCATGCCCTATAGAGTTCAGACCTGTTTGGTAGTCTGAGACCAGACATAACAGTCTGATCATGTGATGATAAAATTTCACCTTAACTAAGTTCACCTATATATGTGTATATGGATAGACCGTGTCCGTGTGTGTATGTCCATTGCCAGAGGGTCTAACTGACCACATTACTTGAATGGGATGAGAATTTACAGAACTGTTTCCTCGCCTTTATGTACATACATCAAATTTAATATCATAGTGGTCAGCTTCTAGATCTGAGAAAAAAATCACAATGCTACCATTTCGTGTACAATTCAATTTCCTGTTGATTAATGTTCTGTTAGTACCTAAATCTACTACACTGTTGTCTGGTGAAATGCAAATGTCGAAGTCCAAAGTTTGATTGTCTTAAACAACTATTTAGATACATGTGTAGTTACTCTGAAGATACTTGAACTGTCTCAGTTTCCAATAACAATAGTAAAAAATACGGTCTTGCGCGGAATTTTGACGAAAATGAAATGTGGTTTCTTCTCCTTCTAAATCTACCGACACATTTTTAGCACGCGGACGGCAAACAAAGAATTAGATTGATTGCGGTCGCAGGCTTTCGCTCATAACGATGACTTGGGGGTCACGACCCTGATTGCATGCTGACGTCAATATTGTCTAATCCTTATAGAAAATGGTGATAGGGAACAGTTCGCCACATATTTACAAATGACACATTTTTTGTATGTGTAAGATCAGTTGCACGTACTTCCAAACTCATGTATTTCCAGTCACGGTTATTATTATTATGCGCAATGAATGCATGTTTTTACATATTGTTTTAAAGCATTGAATTCCATAGACAGACAGACAGACAGGTACTTTTAAAGCGGTTTTTATAGACTGTAAGATACGTCGTTTTATATTAGTACTGCTATCAAAGTTACCGCTACGGTGTTTGATATGTGACTGCTATACATTGTTGTAGACAGGGGACTTTTGTTTACAGACCTACTCAAAGTAACATAGTACGTCATATAAACGTATCCAGCCTTCAACACCGTGACATTATTCATTGACAACCTTCACCTTATCTCAATTACAATGTATACCTAATAATGTTAACAATCTAATTTCAAGTAGTGTGTATGTTAAAATATAACAATTTGAAGCTACCTTCTTCCAAGAATGGCAAGCGTATCGACCGTTTACAAAGTTATTTGGCCACAAGTCCGTCCACCTGTTGAATCTTTGAAAATCCAAGATGGTTGTCATTTTCAAATATGTGTATGACCGCCATAGTCTATAATGCAATTTTGTAGTTCACATGATTTGATGTGTATATTCCGTAACAATCACCTGCAACGGTAAATTTCGAATATCTTAAAGAACATATTTTGTATTATGATCATCCCATAAACTAGAATATTACCATCCTGGAATGGAATATTAGCTCACAAGTGAATGTGCATTCCACTACAACTTTGAGTTACGATGCAAAGATCATGTGATTGGAGAATATGAAATGTTTTGTGAATGATGATGGGCCATGGGGTGTCACATGTTTTATTAAGAAAAACAACCCAAAACAAACAAACTTGCCGCGACAGATCACAAGCACTCGTTACTCGGCATCAAAAAGTTTGATGCAGAAAGTATGATCAAAAAATAGAAAACATGATTAAAACATAGGTGAATCCATCTAGGTTAACGTTGTACCTAATGATTTCATAACAAGAGTTTTACATAGACAAGCTTGGGATTGATCATTCAGGTTGGCCGATGCGTGAGGGCGTCCCCAAACGGCGATTCTTTGCAGACAAGTAGTACTTCGAATAATACATTTTTTATTAAGGGAAGGGCTCTTAAAACATTCCCCTGCATTTCTCCCGGCCCATTTATTCAATGACGAATGTATTACACAAAGAGATCTAGAGCCACCATGTTTTTTAATACGGAAAATGTAATTTGTGTATGTATTAATCACAGGCACTTGTGTAAGTGTATGATTTTTTTATTGATTAGAGGGCCTGTGCTTGTAATAGCTTACTGGCCATAACCAGTATGCTATCCAAATCGATGTACGATGTGTCCGTCAGTACTTTGTATTTCACTAATGTTTGATAAGCAATATTTGCTCGTAAATAATATCGACATTTGAAACATTATGTAATTCATGATACATTTCGTAACAATTAATGATATCACTCATAATGAAGTTGACGTGACCCGGTTAAACCACGTGAAAGGGTAAGGCGTGACTCTGAGGGGCAGAAAAAGTGTCTAAAACGTTCCCTTGAAACTATGATCTCAATCTTTCATTTCCTGTCAGTTCAATTGGAGTATGTATTGTCAGGCAGGGCTACATAGATTTGATGGCAGCAATGTTTCCCCATCACTGTGACAGCAATTGTTTTTCTATTGTCAGTCCTGCATCAAATTATTTTTTCATATGCAGAAGCAATGGACATTTTTTTCCTTGGTGACCAATTGGAGGCGCGCCGTCTAAGGCGACGTTAATATTTTCAATATTTGTGAACAAGCCCTATGGTAATTTATGATATAAGGCTGTTTTCACGAAAACTTGTGGAATGGGGATCGGGAGATTGGAGGAGGGTCCTCGAAAAAACATGCATAGTGTGTGTGTGTGTGGGGGGGGGGTACATGAAAAATATAATGTGGGTCATGGGGGGGGGTGTACCTGAAAAAATAAATTGACTTCATGACGCCTCACACATGGGAAATCAACCTTTTAATAGTTGGTCAGCCTTTTCCAACATTAACAACAACACAAGCACCAAGGTAAAGTTGAATGGCACTTGTTGTTTTTGGTCCAAAAATACCAGTATCTTAAATGTGTAGAAAGCAGCTTCAAAGTTGAACATATACAGGACCAGAATTACTGTAAATTAGCCATTTCCTCTGCTATTTGCAAAAATCAGTTTCAACAAACATGTCAAAATGCATTTAGAGCAAAAGCCCTCAGATTCTAATGATTGCATGCACTATCACAACACAAGGAATATATTTCATATCCATCAGCTCGTTCCATCACACAGCTTTCAAGTACGGATATGTTATACGGTATTGCATGTTTCAAATTTCCCTTTCCACTTTACTGAAAATATTTAGTTCAATATGACCATGCATCCCTTCATTGTTCCTAAGTGATATCAAACTATTTTATGTAAACTGATTTTAGTAAATAGCATAGGAGACAAATAAGGATGCAACATTTTATATATTAAAATCAACTCTCAGAACTTTAAAAAAAGTATATATCAGCCTGCTGCCAAAGTAGAATGTCAATGATAAAGAGTCACTTGAGAGTCACTTTAGAGGAACATGCAACAAACGGGGTGGTTGACAAATATCAAAAACTCTGTAAAACATGCTTGTAAAATTCCTCTCCTATTGACATTACTGTAACTTTACAACATAAACGCTAAGGCATGCTAGATACTTTCTTTAACGAATAATGATATTTGGCAAGTTAACTATCATAGATAAAAAAGAGCAATAAACTTATTTATACTACACTTTTTCACAAATATAAGTATTAATAAAGAGATACATTAAATACTCTGACGTGAATCAACTTTTAAAGTTACCCTAGAAGGTAATACAGGGAAGGAGGTAGCGAACTGGGTCACAATATATGCAACAACTCCAATAAACATATTCGTATTGATACCACTTGATGCAATATTCTGTGACTTGAAAATGTGGCTTGGCTTGTTTGAGTTTATACATTTACTTTCTCTTGACGGAACAGCAAATGCACGGTAAATTGTTTAGAATGGCCCAAGACAGAGTGACGATCCCTCGTGTCGTCATCAACAAGTTCCAGGTAAATGCGAATGCGAATGTAAGATATGACTGATCGCATATATTGTGTCATCAACATTCTAAACTTCAATTAAATTTCAACCATTTCTGAATTAACATAAATTATACACATGAACATAATCAACAGAATTTATGTTCGGTTATGAGTATAGGCTTACTCGTTTATAGGAGTCTGAATACATGTCCTGGCTGGCTGCCATGCACTAATGTTCATAGTTTACTGGCCTGTGCATATCTCTATCGTTTTGTTGCTTGTTATTTCCCCGTTTTCATTAGAATATATGTTATCGATGGCAGAGGCTTGTTACATCCCTGGAATATAAATGTTATTTGTAAATTGGTGAGCAATATACTCAAAGTTACGTATGGCGCCAATGTGATTGGTTAAGGCGTGACCTTCTAACCTTAGATCAATATCATGAGCAATGCCTACCTCATACCTTGAGTGACGTTACCCACAATATAAAGAAGTTGAAATAATTGATCTTGAAAGGCTTTCTGCAGGCCGATAATGTAGGACAAAGAGGGCGTAGTGTTGTACTTTTTTACCACGCAAAAACACATATGCAGTACTTCGGCGGGTATGTAGATAAAAGGCAAAATTTCAACAAGGCCTCAAAAAGACGATAACTCTGCTAGTGCGCTACCAAAAACATAAGAAAACATAAGACGGCTCTGCTGGACAAGACTAATACGATTTTCGATACAGCAAACAATGAAATACTCGTAAGTGAAAAGTCTCAAACAGCCTAGAGTTTTTCGCAAAGATATTCAACATCAAACACCTGAATATCAATGTTAATACCCTATTTTTAAAGCATTGCTGATGGCTGTATATGAAAAGAATGGAAAGTACAAATCAATTAAATGAGGAAATTTTTTACTTTATACGTATTTTTGTTGAATTATACGTGTTTTGACTAATAATGCATATTGATCACTTAGATTTAAATTGTTTAATTGAAATACGTTTTGTTTGAAAGTTGGAGTTCTCACATGATATATATCGATATTTCGTACTTCTAACAGTGTACAAAAGATTTCACCTGTCAGTGAAAGAACGTCACGAAATTTGATGTTTTTAATATATGATGTCATGGTTTGTGTAGCAAAGAATCGTTTAAATACAATTGTCTATATTAAATGTCAATTTTGGTTTGAAGCCTGTTAAATTTGAAATAAGTCTGATGAAATTAATACTCAGACATATATGATCAAAATATTGATGAAATCACAATTGAGAAACACGAGTGTACGATTTATTGTTGACATTACGTTGACTGACGGAATCTAGAGGATCAGAGTTAGGATTGACTTCTTTGTATTTGAAAGTCTTCTCACTGTTATCAGCTCCAGATTGGTTCCCTCGTCTTTTCCATAGAATATGGTTACACAGGTAGAGCAGAAATGCGGCAAACTTCAGTCCAAGTGTTACAACCACAAAGTTGCGTCGAAAGGTTTGGTTGTCATAGATCAAACACTCTCCTTTAGCAGAGCCTTCACAAAAGGTTCTCCATACACTGCAAGACTTATCAATCGCCATTCCATAGATCATCGGTGCGGGTATGAAACCTTTGAGGAGGAATAGAAAATGAAAAATTGACTACACGTTTATTGTTTGCTAGGCAGCTCAGTCCAATTTCACTTTTATTCCTATTTAAAGAAATATGCTGACACTGACAGGCCATTATAAACAGTTAAACACAACTTTATTACATAGCTGCAACTGAAAATGTACACCAAAGTAATATATGTTGCTGGTCTGGCCGGTCTGGCTACAAATAAAGACTGCCAAGATATGCGTGCTTCTCACTTAAATATGGGTGGCTCATGTGATCCGGTGAAGGCAATCTGATTGGCAGAACTGAAAGTACAGATGAACAAAAGCACGGAGACTAACTATATTTGGTAGCAATGAAATCGAAGGTGTAAAATATAATGAATTGAAATGGAAGAAAGGAAATAATACATAGGCAGCATTACACATACGGGACACAAGTTAATATTTACTAATACAGGTAGCATTATTACAAACGGGACATACAGTTACCATTGAACAAGCTTAAGAGTATACATTCATCAAAGGTACAATATTCTGACAATATGCGGATTTTGCATTGCACGTTTTTCTGCGCAGGGTACACCTGATAGCAACGACATAATCACCAGACTTCTTTACACACCTTTCCTACATCATTCAATATAGTGCTAAGGTTCTTGTTTTCAACGGTAGGACAGGCGCTTTATCTATTCTTGTCAGATTTACGTACCTAAACAACGGTTTATAACGATTCTTAAGCCAAGACCAAAAGACTTGTGGTTTGGTGGCCCTGATCTGAAGAAGAAACAAGAAAAAGGAAGAGGAGTGATGGTGGTGATGGTGGGGTTTGCTGTTGTTAAAGTGATTGGACAGAAAGAAGTACAATGCTTCACATCGAAGAGGTAACATGGATTGTAGAACTGATACTGTTTACTGTGTTCTTGTGTTCATCAATTTGATTTTGAGAACGTTTTCCAGTGAATTAGATATCAAATATAGAAGGCGTAACTATAATCCACGGCTTAATTAAAATACAAAGATAACAATTTTCCTACCTCATTGTTAGCATCAAACATGGGGTCTCTGATAGGGTATTTACGAACACATGAAATGCCAACGCAATCAATAATGGATAGAAGAGGGAACACGTTTCTATATGATTACACATCCCACTGGAAGCCATCGTCAGGGTATCGGTACCATTCACTTGTGCTTGCATACATCCACATTCCGTGTATGTCTACAAAACAGAGAATGGACACCAGGAGAGTAAGCAAAAGCAAAGCAAAGCGTTTGGTTCCGAATCGTCTGGGGCGACAACATTCGGTTAAACATTGCTTCTGTCTTATTGTCAGGTACGACGAAAAGTGAAGTGTAAATTCCTCATTTTAATCGACTGACATGCCTGAAAAAGTATATGCTGTTATAGTATATGTGGTGAAACAAAGAAAATGCAGCAATGGTGTTATAATATTTGTCAAACAAGACGATGTCAATACAAAGAGATTGGCGTATATGTGATGTCCTTATAGGAGAGTTTCCATAAACCTTTGCTGGATATCCTCACGATGGCTGAAGACGTTAACAGTATAGAAACTTAAGGCTTCTCTGATTTCAAAGTTTAACAAGTTACTGAAGTGAATGTGATCATACCAAATAACACATATTAAAGCTGTTATCAGTAAGCAACACCAAAAGGCAAAAATAAGCCTGACTGAAATATTCCTTTAATTACTACATAAAGGGATTAATTATTTTCTTACATCATTTTCACCCAGCTGATTGCATCCTGCATGACATGATGATGTATACGTCTTTCCATCTGAACCACAGACAGGGTCGAAGAGATCAACAGAACATGAACAGTTTTGATTACAATGTTGAATCTTGGCTATGCCGTCTTCACTACAACGAAACATATTCACATAATTATGTGGAACAAACTGTTAAACCCCTATGAATCTGTATGATATGATATGATATGACATGACATAACATGACATGGCATGACATGATACACTAAATGTATATGTTACACCCAATCTGTGAAATTGCCCAATTCATGAAATGGGTGAAATAGTCAATTGTGTTGCCCACGTTCTGAAGTGGGTATGGTAAGATATGCTCAGTACATGAAATGAGCATCTTTTATAGGACACACACAAAAAAGAATAAGAATCAAAGAAATTTATTATCATGTATTTACAAACTCATCACTTCACAATTCTTATTTTATAATAATTCAGTGTAGCTTTTGTTTTTAATAGAGTTCGATAATCAACACCCCAGTTCAAAACTCTTCCCAAAAATTTAATTTCGCTCCTTTTAGATCATAATCTATACTCTCATTTGCATAAGGTTGACTATTTCATGAACTTGGCAAAGTTACATGCACATTTCATGAATTGGGCAATTTCACAGATTGGGTGTAACATATACACGTTTAAAACAAAACGAATGTAAGCATCAGAGAGAGGCCCAACCCTTCTGGAAGGAAATGGAGGCTCTGAAAAGAACGTTATGTATGGGCATAACCGAGACTTCAATATCTATGCCATGCTATTAATAAACCTTCGAATGTTCACAATAATGATGTTATCCGAATCCTGGACCAAAGCCTGTTGGAGGTTCTGGACATTACCAGGTGATGGCTGCCCTATGAATTTGATCTTCATTAGGGACCATCGCACAATGTCACACAAGCTCAATAAACAAACATCCTACATTTAGAACAAAAAAAACCCCTTCCCCTCCCCGTCAACGAACGTTCACAAGTGCGAAATCACACGTTTATATATGATGTAAACTACGATGAAAACTGTAGCGATCACACCACTACGATCGATGCAATGTAAAGTTGGTAAACACATTCCAACCTTATGAACCTGGTTACTGTCGGCAGATGAGTGTAAAAAAATCAAAACACTACCGTAAACCCACCACTGTATCTCGCATTAGAAGTAATTTTTTTATCAACTTATCAACATCAATACAGAAACTGTTATTATTGAATAAAAAGCAGTACAATACAAGTCTAACTGTTTCTTACCTTACACCACTTATTTCGATACCACCACAATGGAAGGGGTAGATAAACACGGTACTCAAAGTTCCAAGTGCAAGAGCAATTACCAAGAATTTAGACATACCAATTTCTTGTAGCTTGAACTTTTTAATGATAATTCCTCCAATAAGGCTGGATAAGGCGATTTGTATGCTGAAGAAGAACCCTGATTGAAGAAAACAGTAGGCCCATTCATGTCCCAAACATTGAAACCTGTACTACCTGTAAGTAGGGCATTTTAAGGATGCACAATATCAAGAGTAATTCATGATATTGATAATATACGGTAATGCTGCTAGGGTCAGAATTAGCATATTGAAACTTCGCGGCAAAATGAAAACGTTCACTGTCCAAACTAGCACATTAAAGAACTGACATTTCGGGAATAACGACCTGCTTTATAAGCTGAATGCCTGATAATTTGGGAAATTATGGCTTAAAGGTTGTTTGTGTAATCTACCTGTAGAAAAGATATCCACTAACAGTCAATGCTCACTGCTAGTGTGTAACCTACCTGTATAGAGGTTAGCCACTGAAGGAGTCAGTCCAAAGAGAACTTCAAAGTACTTGGGAATAAACGGCCACATACCAATAGTTGCGCCCAAGTCAAATCCGTATCCCAATACCAGCGTCATATAGCGTGGGTTAATAAGGTATCGCCATAGCAACAGTAAGATTCCTTGAAATGGAAAGCCATGCATAAATCAGGCCACTATAGAAAAATGTCTATAGTGTCTGATGTATAAATGATGTACACAGCGAAATAAGGGGTATTCAGCGTCTCATTGGGTGTTTCATAAAGAGATATTGACCATTATTAAAACTTATTAGTGTTACTTGTCATGAGGTCGTTGGGTGAGTGATAACATGATTCCAGTGATAATTCATTTGTAAATACTATTCACCCATGGGTTGTTAAAGTACTCGAAAGAATATTTTTGATCAGACAACCAACAATACTTTCACTGAAAACTATTAAAATACCAATAAGACGTTATTCAAACACACAGTTATCTCTTTTCCGATTTTACCCATTACAGTAAGTAGTACGGTTACTGTAACAGGTCGAAATCGTGATTGCTTTGGGTAGCCGATTTTTTGGGTGCTGACCCCCAAAAATCAATTTGATTAGATTTATTGTACAATATTACGTGTAAAGCTACACAAATATTTTTACTCACGGGAGATTTGATACTGTTCATTGTGTACTTTCTTAGGAGTAAATCACCACGTCTAACGGAACAGTTTTCAAATAACATTTCAGTTGCAGCTAGTGTAGTTTAAAATGCAAAACCAACATATACATGTAATAACCGAGTATGAATGTTTCCTCTGCTATATTCAAACTTCATTTACCTCGTGTGGAAACAATTATCCACCTACCCTTTAGCTTATTTAATAATCCCATGGTGCTTTCCTCATGGCGCCCTTCAGCCTCATCCATTTTGGTTTGCTCATTCCGATGTGAATGGCCTTTTCGAACCCTCGGCGATTCCTTTTGGACGAGGAAGTATGGAATTGCAATCAGAACACAAATGACCGCCAAACAGAGTTTTCCAAGCCACCAAGCTCCAATCCATTTCGGATCTGAATTGTCGATCTTCAGGGACGATACATCAACTCTATTGAAATCAACGTAGAGGAGTAGACATCCCGCTGCAAGTATGCTAGTCGCGAGTGCGCCAACTCCCCACATTGTGCTCATTATACCTATCGAGAGACAGTTCAATATAATCATAGTGTGGAAAAATGCTGAACATTTCATGAAACCATGTCTCTATTTTAGAATTCAAAGGCAAAGCAATAAATGGATTTCAAAATTGCATAATCAAGAAGACCTAGAATTAATGCAATAGATAAACCAGACTTAGTGACTCATTTTGCACTCACACTCCAGGTATGTTAGCCAATCAGAACTGGCTTGTCGAGATTCTATAACTTCTATCATTTTAGAAATACAATGTATGGACAGCTTACAAACCAGTCTGTTTTCTAGTTTTCATTCTGAAATATCAACTTGAGCAAATATAAAAAATGTACCCTTAAATCAGAAAATATGGTAGATAGGTGGGATTTTTTCATCTTATTAATCAATTAATTAATTTGTTTATTTGTTTATTTATTTGTTTGTTTATTCATTTATTTATTTAGTTAGTTAGTTATAATCTAATTTTTTGACCCTCAGATATGATACTCGATAGTCACAGTACTTCTGTGATAGTTTGATGAGGTGTAAAAGCAAGCAATTATATATGAGACGAAGTATACTGTACTGCATAATTTCAGCTTACAGTCTTGAAAGAGTTGGGGTTCTCTGGAATGTTTTCTTTTAATGAAAAAAGCTACTTTGGCACTATAATGTGTGCAAGTATATACAAGTATATTCCCACCGTCTTTTAAACCTTATGAATTGAAAACAATTGTTAGGGTCCGATGGGTTATCGCAAACTTAATCTTTATTATTTACATATGGAATAGAAAACAGTTATAGCAGAAGCGTAAAGACTAGTAGTTTACGACACTATCGTAAAGATGTTAATAGTTTACATTGCTGTCGTGAAGAGTACAGTGGTTTTTAGACTGTATTAAAAAGGACAGACTTTGGTTTTCGACGCTGTCAAGGAGGCCAGTAGTATGGAATACTTACCGAGGTAGAGTGCTGATGACACGTGCTTAGCATGGTCATCTACGTAGGAAGATCCAAGGGTATACAAGGTACTGTAAGCTGAACCCATTATCACTATTCCAATAACCATTATAATGTATGCCACTTCGCTGTCTTTCGTAGTCTTCTTCTCAATGTTGCATGCAGAATCTCTATCTTCTAGTGTGATGTTTTCTGAGCACAGATTCATCTCGATGGTATCATTGTGCATGTGAGCAGTATCGCTATATCTATATTCGCCTAACAGGAAATGTGGCAGCGTCATTATAAAAGTGGACAGCCCTAAGGTTAGGAGTCCACAGCCAATCCAGCGAGGACGGCTACTACTTGGACGTCCACCGAGGTAAGAAACAGGCATGATAGCGATCAACACAGCGGCCTGTCCGATGCTTATCAGCGAACTTAGATGCGAGGTACTTAGGTTGTAACGTCTTTCCATCGTAGTGAGTATGGCGAAAAAATAACTCGTTATCATTCCATACACCAAGATAGTTAAAGTGAAAAGTATCACAAAAAACCAAATGTTACCAAAGCACGAATTCAACTTACTTTCTTCTGATTTTGAGATGTTCTTTATGTTTGCCTCACTTTTCGAGGACTCTTTACTGTTCTGGCCATCCATAGTGACTTGTGTAGGACGAGGGGAAAGCTGTTTTTGTGATTTGAGACGGTATCCTATGGAAAACATAAAATGATAATGTATTAAAGAGAAAAACGATTTACAAAAAAAATCTCTCAAATCGCAAGTCATTTTGTTTAAATAACCATACTGCAAAGAAATGCTTGTTTTCGGGTATTTCCGGTCCCACCTAGACCACGCCTATTTGTGACGTCATACAGCGACTACTTTAGCATTCTGGCTATGACGAGCGTAGTCAACAGGTGACTAAAACTCAACAATATTAAGAAAAAAAATGCATCATTGATGGTTGTTATAGACATTAGTAAACACAAACTACAATCTACACGTCTTAACCAACCAACCAACCTTTACTGAATCGATGTTTACCCACACTACCTGACTATCATCTGTGTCATTTGTAAAGGCATAAGTTTAGCCCGCTCACTCATGTCGCTTTTTAGTGTCACATTTAACAACAAAGTAAACATATTTCATCTCAAATAAAGTAAAATATAGTAGTATTATAGAATACCCACGGAAAATTTCAAGAAGGCGTATTAGGACACTAATACACTTTTGATTCGATTTGCTCCAAGGAGGCACACTCCGAGTCATTGCATGTAAACATCACTGTGTACCACTAAAAAGCTGAGGTTCATATATAAGTTACTTGCTAGATATCGATAAAAATGACGAAAAGGGGGGTTTATTAACCAGATTTTATTACAAGCAGTAAGTTGTAAAAGAATTACGAGATTTCGTGAGTCTCGGGGTTTCATTTAATGACTTTAGCAACTCGTGTATAGAAACTTGTAAGGTTTCCCTTACGATGGCATGTAACATGCCTAGTTAATATTCATCAAAATAATTTTGTAACGAATCATGGTATCAGAAGTATACAGTTTAGGAAACTAACGAATCAAATATCGCAATGTGATCATGATATTCTATGTGATTGGACAATCTTGACGTCAGCCTGCAATTAGATATGAGCCATGTTTGCTCTGATGTCTGTTTGTTTTGAAGTTCGAGACATTATTTCTGTATGACTTTAAAAATTTTGCAATTATCTAATTGATAAATATGGATTATATGGGTAAATTCAACCTAAGAGTGGTCCGAGTCCATAGGTACACTACTTCAGCTTTGATCGGGAACAGTCATACCGCCGGGGTGACTACACGAGAAACAAAAGTGCTGCTTTGACAACACTACCCAACTACCGATAATTAAAGACTCCTAATAATCACCTGTACACCATAATCAAAAACACGCAATAATTCGAGTCCCCAACAAGTCGATGAGGTCTGCTTCTGTCCAGTCCAAATGCAGGTAAAATACGTAGGTCGCAGACTCGGGCTCAGTAAGTCTAGAGTATCGCGCCCTCGACTGAGACATCCCTGGTCGAAAATAATAGATGTAAACTCACTGTCACAAGCCAAGCATACGACAATGCAATACCACAACGAAAACTGTGAAACATTTACAGTCACTATTATTTCATATATAGACAATACAATTATATTAGGCTGATTGTCTCGCCCAGGTAGTCAAAGGCCATTGATCTTTAGCAGCAATCAACTTCTGGACGGGAAAAATTCGGCAATCGGAACATTATGTTTTGTTCGAATTATTTTTTTGAATCAATACAGTATAATTAGAGGAATTTCGATATCGACTTGTAACAGTACTTTGAGCTCCTAGCTATATCGAGGTCCGAATCGGCAATAGAATTCGACGATCAACTTGAATCCGATAAACTCTCCAACATGACTCGCATTTTCACTATTGTTGCTATCGTAGGACACGACACCTACATAAAAAGCCAAATCAATTCATCAAACATGGTAAAATCGTCATAGAAAGAAGATTGATCACTCTCAGATAAATTCTGACGAATATTAAAGTCAGTATTACTAATGTCCGCCATTGCTTACTATACTAACTGACAGGGTATGGTACCCTCTATGACGTCATTATCCCCTAAAGGGAGAACAATAGGCAGTATAAGAATAGATAGCTTGGATTTACTAGTTACGAGACGTATAAAGAATATTTTTTCAAGGTTGTCACAGTGGTATGGGGCATTTTGAACCCCCTTTAACAATGACCAACCCCTTAAGAGACCTTGAACAAAGGAAACTTTTATCAAAGCTATTCACAGGGTCAAGGGTGTGAAAACAATATATATCCATTCACGTATTCCTGAATAGGTGTACAATACACATTATTGCAGAAGTGAATTAAAGATGCACTAGCTGCAACTGGAACAGTTTTTTGAAGGTGTTTTGATGGGTACAAATACTTGTAATATCGTACACCATGAACAGTATTGCATCAACTGTGGGTATGCGTATTTTATGTAGCTATATGCTCGATAAATCAAATGATTTTGGGTCCACGCCATCAACGGCAATCACGATTACCATGTACAATGTTTAATTACTGGTATTGTGGTTGTCTGATTGGAAAATTATACTAAAGTTACAACTAGTACAGTTCCATCACTGTGACAGGTTCAAAAATGAGCTTTAACTCTAGATAAACTTGCCACTACACTATCTACAGATAATATTGACCACTGAGTATGAGATGCAATGTCATTTTTTAAGTAATTGACCAATTTTAGTGAAAATATATGTTGTTATTTGATGAAAACAATCTCAGTTGCAGCTTGATAATCATGGTCAACGTCGCAATTTCCTGCTGAAAGGGGTAGTTACTGTGATTGTTGACTGTGATTTTTGAGTGTCACTTGAGTACGTGATTGAAATGCAGGTCTGGCTGGACTATAGACTGTAAGATACATACTTCGTGTTGTTCAGCCCTGTCAGGCTTATTAACCACTTAACAAGTATCACCATGACAACAATCGCTCAGAAACAGAACCTATTCTGTCTTTGTGATTTTTAATCTACACAATAACCTGTGTTTGAACTTCAAATCACAAGTTCAAGGAGTGGCCTCAATCCGTTGATCTAGCTAACAATACAATGTAATGAGTGCTGGCTGGCAGCGTGACACGAATCATCGAATGCCTATATCTTCCCGACTAACCTAACTAAAATACAATGACAGCTTCCATTTGAAGTTATCTAAAGATTATGCAAAGTACCTGACATTCCTTGGCCCTTGATATCGACATAAAAGTCTGCAAGGGAGATGTGATGCCAGTGAATTTAATGGATATAAACAGCTGTTGGGTAAGGAACTTGGGCCACGCAAGAGTTAAGATACAGATATTGACATATTTCAGTAGCCTGGTACATGTATGTGTACCCTAGTTTGCAATAATAAGTGTTTGCCGATCAATAACAATCGGTAATCAAACAGTGCCTTTCGTGAGCGTACCATGGACATGTATCGGAACGTCACGACATTATTTGACATGCAAACATCAAGCCAGACTGAAAACCTTACTATTCTCAGATCTGACCCTTTAGGTTGAATTTACCATTGATTGAAATTCAGGTGCAAGCAAGTCAAAACGTTCGAACGGTCTTTGTTAATATTTCGACAAGATCAATAATTGCTTTTTGTGTTTGATAAGACAGGATAATGTTAGGTATGAAAATGTATAAGGCGAAGTGAACTGCAAGCTAGCAAAGTATCAAAGTGTCGTGAAATTATCATTACTTACCCTTATTCGCCAAAATACAAATGACAGGATATAAGTGGCATAGTGCAATACTAAATCCATTGAATGCAAATACTGTATCTTAGAAAGCCTGGGCAAGTCAAATTATAGGCAGCGTGTGAGTAGCACATCCTATACATTTAAAAATCTATAGAGTCGCATATGGGACAGTAAACCATGACCGTAATGCAGATTTAGTTGAAAGTGACGTCACTGAAACGTAAGAAAGTTAATAAAGTTGCTATCGTCAAAGCTGACGTCAGTCATCCCCTCATTAGCACCCCTTTAAATTTCCCTTTTGCTGAATGCTTTGACCCGGGAGGTTCTGACCCTTTTCGATATGCATGCCCTATAGACTTCAGACCTGTTTGGTGGTCTGAGCCCGGACAGTCTTTAACAGTACTAGTCTGATCAGATAATGATAAGGGTTCACCTTAACTAAGTTCACCTATATATGTGTATATGGATAGAGCGTGTCCGTGTGTATGCTGTCTGTATGTCCGTTGTCAGAGGGTCCAACTGACGACATTAATTGCACGGGATGAGAATTTACAGAACTGTTTCCATGGTGAAGCCTCGCCTTTATGTACATACACCAAATTTAATATCATAGTGGTTGGCTTCTTGATCTGAGAAAAACCCACAATGCTACTATGTCGTGTCAAATTCAATTTTCTGCTGATTGATTTTCTGTTAGTACCTAAATCTACTACACTGTTGAAATGTAATTGTCCAAAGTTTGATTGTCTTATAATTAAACAACTGTTTAGATATATGTGTAGTTACTCTGAAGATATTTGAACTGTCTCCGTTTCCAATAACAATAGTAAGAAATACGGTCTTGCTCGGAAATTTTGACAAAAATGTATTTTCTTCTTCTTCTTCTTCTTCTTCTTCTTCTTCTTCTTCTTCTTCTTCTTCTTCTTCTTCTTCTTCTTCTTCTTCTTCTTCTTCTTCTTCCGACAAAATTACTAGCACGCGGGCGGCAAACAAAAAATTTGATTGATAGCGCCTTATAGAAAATGGTGATAGGGAACAGTTCGCCACATACTTACAAATGACACATTTTTTGTACAGGTAAGATCAGTTACGCGTACTTCCAAACTCATGTATTTCCGGTCACAGTTATTATTGTTATGCGCAATAAATGTATTTTTTTTTACATATTGTTTTAAAGCATTGAATTCCACAGACAGACAGGTACTTTTTAAAGTGGTTTATATAGACTGTAAGATACGTCGTTATATATTAGTACTGCTATCAAAGTTACCGCCACGGTGTTTGATATGTGACTGCTATGCATCGTTGTCGACAGGGAACTTTTGTTTACAGACCTACTCAAAGCAAGATAGTACGTCATATAAACGTATCCAGCCTTCAACACCGTGATGAAATTATTCATTGATAACCTTCACCTTATCTCAATTACAATGTATACTATCATGTTAACAGTCTAATTTCAAATAGTATAAAAATTCGAAGCTACCTTCCTAGAATGGCAAGCGTTCACCATGTTACTTGGCCCTTTCGCCATAATCTATAATGAAATTGTGTATTTCACATGATTTAATGTGTATATTCCGTAATTACCACAGGCAACGGTAAATTTAGAATATCGTAAATACCTGTAATAATGTCATTATTTTGTATTATGATCATCCTAGGCTAGAATATTACCATCCTGGAATGGCATATTAGCTTACAAGTGAATGTGGATTCCACTACAACTTTGCGTTATGATGCAAAGATCACGTGACTGGAGAATATCAAATGTTTTGTGAATGATGATGTTGTATTAACAAAAACAATCCAAAACAAACAAACTTTGCTGCGACAGATCACAAGGACTCAACGTTTGATGCAGAAAGAAAGTGTGATCAAAAAATAGAAAACATGATTAAAACATAGGTGAATCAATCTAGGTTAACGTTGGACATAATGGTTTCATAACAAGAATTTTACATAGACAAGCTTCGCATTGATCATTCAGGTTGAATTGGCCGATTCGTGAGGGCGCCACGAAACGGTGCATATTTACAGACTACTACTACATGCTAGTAGTACGTCGAATAATACACTTTTTTTAAATTAAGGGCAGGACTCTTCAAACATTCCCCTGCATTTCTCCCATTCATTCATTCAATGACGAATGTATGATGAAATTACACAAAGAGAGCCACCATGGTTTTTTAATATGGAAAATGTACCTTGTATTAATCACTGGCACTCGAATCAATGCGTATGATTTTTTTAATGATTAGAGGGCCTGTGCTTGTAATAGCTTACCGGTCATAACCAGTATGCTATTCGAATCGATGTACAATGTGTCCGTTAGTACTTTGTATTTCACTGATAGTAATGTTTGATAAGCAATATTTGCTCGTAAACAAAATCGACATTTCAAACATCATGTAATTTATGATGTATTTCGTAACAGTTAATGATATCACTCATAATGAAGTTGACTGACCCGGGTAAACCACGTGAAAGGGTAAGGTGAGACTCTGAGGGGCAGAAAAGTGTCTAAAACATCCCCTGAAACTATGGTCTCAATCTTTCATTTCCTGTCAATTCAATTGGAGTATGTATTGTCAGTCAGGGCTACATGGATTTGATTCTTATATTAGACCCCACGCACGTTGTTCTAGAAATTCACATATGATCAAGAACGGTTAATACCTGTGAAGTAGTGGTTTTTTCTTGAGAAATTACTGCTACCCCCCTGCCCTGATTACCCAAGGCCGACAACCTACCGTTGCAAATGTCATTGTGGTGTACACGTAACATAGCGTAATAATAAAGAGAGACACCTCCGATCCCAGACAGTAACAATCAAAGCACTTAGGAGAGAATCATTTGATTTCGGGGGGGGGGAGTGGGTATGGCAGCAATGTTTTCCCCATCACTGTGACAGCAATTTTTTTTCTATTATCAGTCCTGCATCAAATTATTTTTTCCATATGCAGAAGCAATTCACATCTTTTTCTTGGTGACCAATTGAAGGCGCGCCGTCTAAGGTGAGGTTAATATGTTCAATATTTGTAAGCAAGCTCTATGGTATCACCCCCCCCCCCCACAAGCATTTATGATATAAGGCTGGTTTCACGAAAACTTATGGGGGAATCGGGAGATCAAGTTGGAGGAGGGTCCTCGAAAAAATATGCATAGTGTTGGGGGGGGGGGTACCTGAAAAAAATAATGTGGGTCATGGGGGGTGTACCTGAAAAAATAAATTGACTTCATGACGCCTCACATACGGGAAAATCAAACTTTTAATAGTTGGTCAGCCGTTTTCCAACAATAACAACAACAAAAAACACCAAGTTGAAGTTGAATGGCACTTGTTGTTTTTGGTCCAAAAATACCAATTTCTTAAATGTGTAGAAAGCAGCTTCAAAGTTGAACATATCCAGGACCAGAATTGCTGTAAATTAGCCACTTCCTCTGCTATGTGCAAAAATCAGTTTCAAAAAACATGTCAAAATGCATTTAGAGCAAAAGCCCTCAGATTCCAATGATTGCATGCACTATCACAACACAAGGAATATATATAAAATATCCATCAGCTCGTTCCATCACACAGCTTTCAAGTACTACTACTAATGTGGTATACCGATATGCTATACGGTATTGAATGTTTCAAATTTCCCTTTCCACTTTACTGAAAATATTTAGTTCAATATGACCATGCAGTCTTTCATTGTTCCTAGGTGATATCAAACTATTTTATGTAAACAAATACGGATGCAACATTTTATATATTAAAAAACTCTCAGAACTTTAAAAAAAATTATATATCAGCCTGCTGCCAAAGTAGAATGTCAATGATAAAGAGTCACTTCAGAGGAACATGCAACAAACGGAGTGGTTGACAAATATCAAAAACTCTGTAAACATGCTTGTAAAATTCCTCTCCTATTGACATGAATATAACTTTACAACATAAACTGCTAGATACTTTCTTTCACAAATAATAATATTTGGCAAGTTAACTATCATAGAGAAAAAAGAAAAAGAAACTTTTTAATACTACACTTTGCACAAATATAAGTATTAATATAGCGATACATTAAATACTCTGACATGAATCAACTTTTAAGTTACCCTAGAAGGTAATGCAGGGAAGGAGGTAGCGAACTGGGTCACAATATATGCAACAACTCCAATAAACATATTCGTATTGATACCACTTGATGCAATATAGTGCAGTGACTACGCTCGTTTGAAACAAGTTCATTTGCGAATGATCCACCCACCTGGATAAGTTATCGCGTGAGTTTTCTGTAACTAAAAATATATCGAGTAACACGATGCACTCCCGGGAATGAACTATGTCATCATCGTTTGTATAAATTTAACGCTTTCAGTCATTTTTTACCAGATCCACATACATTTTGGTATGAATAATTGATTTTTAGTGTACATTGAGGGCGCGCCACTCAATAAAATCTATATATGACAAAGTTGATGAAAGTTGGAAGCAGAAACTTGTAGGATTTGGAGCAGATGGTACGTCTGTAGGTCAAAACAGTAATGTATACACTTCACCCAGTGATGAAGTGGGGCAATAATACTGTATAACTTCACTGTATTAAAGTCGTTCTACTGTTACGATGCTTACCATGAAGTATGTACACTTTCCGATGCGTAATTATAGCAATGTTATGTGGGTTAGAATTTCGTTTATTATTTGCCGTAGGGGATCATGAAAACTGAGTGAAGTCGACGATGGCAAATTTTCGTGTGCTGAGAATAGGAGGCGGGCATTTGAACATTTTTGACAATTTACTTACATTGGGACTTGAAAAATCACAGATATAGAGCTAAATTTCTTGCATAAATCATAAAATTGCAAGACTATACCCTTAGGGAATTGAAGGCATTCAGTTTAAATCTGTTTCTAAATATACCGACAAAACTACCAGCATGTGGACGGACGGCAAAACAAAGAATATGATTGATGGCGCGTTATAGAAAATGGTGATAGGGACGTTTACCACATACTTGCAAATGACACATTCTTTTGTACATGTGAGATCAGTTGCGCGTACTTCCAAACTTATGTATCTGAGGCCATGGTTATTATAATTATGAGAAATGTAGTTTTTTGAACATATTGTTTTACAGCATCGAATTTCACAGACAATGCGGGTACTTTCTTAAAAGCGGTTTATACGTCGTTTTTCCTGCTATCAAACTTACCGACACGGTGTTTGATATGTGACTGCTATGCCATCGTTGGCGACAGAGGACTTTTGTTTTAATACAGACCTACTCAAAGCAACGTTCAGTCGTTCAGATAGTCTTACAAACATGAAAGTTAGCCTTGGTATGCTCAATGGGTTAATCTTCTAATCCATCCAATTGGATATTTGAAAAATCAAAGATGGTCGGTATTTTCAAATGTGGCCGCCATAATCTATAATGAAATTTAATTTGTATTTCACATGATTCGACGTATCATTTTAATGGGTTATCTGATTCCTCTACAAATTTGAGTAATAATGCAGAGATCGTGTGACTGGAGAATATCAAATGTGTTGTGATGATGATGGGGTGTCACATGTTGCATTAAAAAAACAACCCAAAACAAACAAACAAACTTGCCGCGACAGATCACAAGGACTCTCGTTACTCGATCGGCACCAACAAGTTTGATACATAAAGTATGATCTACAAATAGACAAAATGATTAAAACGTAGGTGAATCAATCTAGGTTAACGTTGTACCGAATTAATTTATAACAAGAATTTTACATAAACGAGCTTGGCATTGATCATTCAGGTTGGCCGATGCGTGAGAGCGTCCCGAAACGGCGATTCTTTGCAGACAAGTAGTACTTCGAATAATACATTTTTTATTAACAGCAGGGCTCTTAAACCATCCCCCTGCATTTCTCCCATTCATTCTAGGACGAATGCATGATGAAATTAAGAGATCTAGAGCCACCATGGTTTTTTAATACGGAAAAATGTACCTTGTAATAGCTTACCGGCCATAACCAGTATGCTATCGATGTACAATGTGTCTGTCAGTATTTTGTATTTCACTGATAGTGATATTTGATTAGCAATATTTGCTCGTAAACAAAATCAACATTTCAAACATATCGTGTAATTTATGATGCATTTCGTATAACAAATAATGATATCACTCTTAAATTGACTTGACCCGCGTATACCACGTGAAGGGAAGGGTAAGGCGAGACTATGAGGGACAGAAAAGTGTCTAAAACGTTCCCTTGAAACTATGATCTCAATCTTTCATTTCCTGTCAATTCAATTGGAGTATGTATTGTCAGGCAGGGCTACAAGGATTTGATTCTCATATTCGACCTCACGCATGTTGTTCTAAAAATCCACATATGATCAAGAACGGTTAATACCTGTGTACGTGTACCAGTGGTTTTTTCCTTGAGAAATTACTGCTACCCCGCTTTCAAGTGGTTAGACACACTTCTTCGACTCGGTTGGAAGGTGCTGTACCATTCAGGGTAAGTAGAACTTTGTTTATATTAAAGTCGAATAAAAAGCTATCTCCTTGCTCAGTCTTGCATATCCAAAAGTAGTTTCATACCACGTCAGGTAACCAACTTGCTTTTTTATATGTTGTTTGTGTGAAATAATACTTATGCAATTTTAGACGTGTCTCTCCAACGTCTTTGATGCAAGAGATTAGACTTTTGTTAACTTTCGAGAACAGCGAGAATGGGAATCGTTACATCGTTTATGGAATGTAGAGGCCACCCTTGCCTTCGAATATCAGAGTGAAGAGCACAGGCACTTGTTTCCCGGAATTTTTTCTATCAGAATACAATAAAATGTTGATAATATTGACGTATTTAGGCAATATTGTATGAAAGAGGTAAAATAACACTTGTTTCTGTGATCGCGCAAGTCCACTCACCGCGAGATATAGACTATAGAGATATAGTCTATATTCTCGTAGTGAGTGGACTTGCACAATCACAGAAACAATTGTTATTTTACCCCTTTCATATACAATTGGCTAAACTCGTCAATATTATCGATACTATCAACATTTTATTTATTCTGATAGAAACATTCTGATACGTGTCTCGGGAAACAAGTGCCAGTGGTGGAGAGAGATCTTAAGTAGCCTGGAATCCATGTGCCGCTTGGATTTTTTACATTCGTCTTTCCATTGATTGGAAAGACGTATATAAAAAAAATCCAATCGCATGGATTCCAGGCTAGATCTTGAAATAACATCACATTCTGTTTGATTGTTAAACAGTAAAATATTACGTCCTGTCGCTCCATCCTTACATAAAGGGGTTGACCGATGTGCGGGGGTGTCCGGCATAGTGTACCTAACAGACGAGTTGATTATGTATCTGTTCCTTTATCACTGTAATTCATGGGTTCTTGAAGTGGTACTGACAATTATGCCGTACGTTGTTTTGGCATTGCCTGAAGTGTCGTATAGTTAGGCATCGATCAACTAGCCTAAGAGCTTGTCGGATAGTGTGACTGATGAGAATTCGTGTTACGATTTACATTGACAAGTTAAACGTGAGATATTTCGCCTGATACAAGACTAGTGTAAACATTATTGAGGGAGCCTTCAGTAATTACAGGGGCGTGGGTCGAGAATACTAGATACTAATCCATACACATTGATGTTAGTTAATAGGACAGCTCTAGCTATTTCTATATTTCTCACAACCCAATTGACCCTATATTTCTGGCAAAACAATAAAACAAAATCTACAGCTAGTCTATATGGCAGGATTAGAAAAAGATCGCATCACCGGTTGTAAGATGGTGACGCCACAAGTGCATATCTGAGTGAAAATTATAGCTAATGCTGAAATTCTGGAATAGTATAATGAAACAACTGTTTCATATTACAGTTGCAGTCTGCGTTTAATTGTCACTATCACAATATAAACACGTAAATCGCACAAGTGAAGATGCACTGTGAATACTCGTAAATGTCGCGTATATTTTGAACTAGGAACATCCTTGAATTAAATCCCTAGTCCGCACGTAGCTCCCAGGTAAAAGTACAGTGACGTCATTGATATCATGATTTTATTGCATATACACCGAACAAGCTTATAAGCAATCACTATACTAACCTTGGCCAAATACAAGTTAGCAATGACATGAAATGATTGTATATTTTGGAATGGTACCATTGATTAACCAGTAGTCTAGAGGCTGTTCGTGGCTTCGAAGATCTCTTTTCACCCTATCTCAATGGAAAATTGTTCAAGCAAATGAGTACACCCAAGACTGTTCGAATGATGTAAACAATGTATAAGTAGTGTACTGATGTGACAAATGTACCATCTTTGGACAAATAATATGTAAGTGCTCCATCCCAATAAACACTTAATAACGTATTGGGGAGACTTATGTGATTCATTAAACAAGGACATGGTGTTAACTAATGACTATGAAGGTGGCTTCATTGGAATTTGAAATTTCATCTCAGGACCTTATTGAGCTAGACGTGACAAGAGTTTCGAAGAGATTCGAAGACACGGATATGATAAACTCTAGGCTATTTACCCGTATAGTAAAATAGCGGACATATTTGTGATAAAAAGCACATTTTGCCCGTTATCTCCAAAAGTGTGATACATATCGACACCATTCAAGTGTCTACTCTCACGTTATCAATGGTGATCTTTCTAATGAGACATTGACCATTGTCATTTTCAAGGTGAAATGACCAAATGGTTTCTATGTTAACTCAAGTTGAATAAACAAAATCAATTTAAATGACTATTCTCCACAGGTAAGCTTTCTTTTGATATCTAGACCTTTGACTTTTACCACAATGTTCAAAATCAAATGGCAAAGTGGTCAATAAATTAAGAAGATTTGTATCTAGAGACACCATTCATATTTGCACTAAAACCTCTGTGTATGTCTTAAAAAATGAGGCGTGTTCAGTTTAGTTCCTGACCGTGGACATGTACACACCATTGCCTCGCAGGAGTCAGCAGACATGTATATACGATAGGATAACATCAGTATACTAAGTGTTTATTATCTGAAATCATGAAATAACTATCTCGGCAAACATTACAAAAATGACTATTTCCTAGAATGTCGTTCCCCTTTTCAGTCATACATTATTATGCATATACATTACTGCTATCTGCATCCCTGATTTTGCAATGAAAGGTAAATGCTGAGATTGGAATTTATAAAACTAATCCCTTTGATTAAATCTCATGATCCTTTTTTCGATATTTCTTAAAGGAAACACCTCGACGATTTGGGAACAGTTATTTATTTCCAACACTGTAATGTCTAACAACTTGCATCAAGAAAAGAAAATGGAAGGCGAGAAAAATTCAGTGTCGAGTAAAAGGAAACCAATATTATGCTTTGGCGACATTCGTTGTTTTGTCTCGAATCTAACCATAGCTGTTTGTTGGTACTCAAGCATGGCAATGTATGCAGCTAGCATACTAACCACACAGGAGAAAAGATACAACCTTAGCAGTTCACAACTTGGGGCATTGACGAGCGTTGGGCAGGTAGGGACGCTCCTCACGATCGTACCCGTTGCTTACTTTGGTGGGCGTTCCAGCACCCATCGTCCACGCTGGATCGCTGTTGGAATCATTACCATGGCAGTCGGTATTTTGATAGGCACCCTGCCACATTTTGTGCTTGGTCCCTACAATTACGAAAATAACAAGGGCGACAATGCCACTACAGGCATCAGCTTGTGCTTGTCAGACTCTCCAACAAGTAATTCTGGATCAGAATGTACCACTGATGGAAGTGACAATTCAAATGACAGTACTATAGCGTATGCATTTTTCGTTGCTGGTGTCTTGGTACTTGGTGCAGGCTATAGTCCACTTTTAACCCTTGGAAGTGCATTTGTCGATGACCATGCTAAACATGAAACATCAGCACTTTACCTTGGTAAGTACTTCTGATTAACTTTTGTTAATGGCATGTTATCTAGGAAGGTACCATATGTCGCATTAATTTTAAATATCAATGAGGCATATATGGAGACTGTATGTCTATTTCTGGTCTCCTCTGGGTAAGTTCAATCAACATGAGTCTATATGCAACACTAATCTATCCGCAATTCGAACCCGTTTCGATGAAAGTATAGAGCAGTAAGGATCCAAATAATAATATGTGTTGCCCGAAAGAATTACATAATGTTATCCCATCCATTTTAGTTTACTGTCACATTGTATGTTTTCTTTTTACAGGCATTATCAATATGATGTGGGGAGTAGGCCCAGTTGTTGGAACTCTGGCTGGAGCTGGATGCCTGTTGCTATACGTTGACTTCAATAGAGTTGACGAATCAGCAATTGACTTGGAACAATCCGACCAGGAATGGGTTGGTGCTTGGTGGTTGGGAATGATTGTTGGGGTGGTCATAGGAATCTTGTCAGCATTCCCTTTCTTCTTTATCCCTAAGTATTTGAACAGCCGTGATGGTGGTGACAATGAAAAGAACGAATTCGACCAGAAACCAGCCGAAAATAGCGAGAAAAGAATCATGAGTGATGAAAGTGCGGAAAAACCTTCTCTGCTGAACAAGCTAAAAGGTGATCAATCAACTTTTAGAAACAGGCAATCAGGAGATACTAGATGACTTATTAGTACTATATACGTCCTCACATAAGTGAATGTTATTGCAATGCAACCATTTAGCTTAAATTTGACTTGTACATAAACGATGCCATTAAAACAAAGCAAACGAGGGGTGGCTTATAACTCAATTCCTTGGTGTAATTTGATCATATGCAGATGTATCAATGCAGGTTGCTTCCAAAAAAATACCGATTGTCTAATTTAACCATAAGTGAAGTGTAATTTTCTTTTCTTCGTGGCAAGGTTTAATAAAATCAACGTGGGCCATACTGATCAATCCTTACTTCATGATTGTACTTGTGGCATATGCTGTAGACTTGGGTACGACTTTTGGTGTGGTTCCATTCATCCCTAAATACATGCAACTACAGTTCGGATTATCTGCATCGGCAGCCAATGTTTACACTGGTAAATGATGAAATATATACTTCTTGGGTGTTTTGGCGTCACAGTGTTCAAAATCAAAGATGCATTTTGCGATATTGAATACTAGTATAGTGCAATGATATGCTTGAAGGGTCACGTGTTGCTTCTATTTGATCTGATGTCAAGATGTGATTGAAAGTGATACTAGCGTAGGTTATGTCAACAGAAGCATTTTGTATCTTCACTCATCAAAATGATTGGTGGAGCATTTTAGTTTCATGCATTGAGGTTTGACTGTTATGAGTGAGTTGCAGGTTATCAACGACCCATGCTTTATATACTACTGTACTGTATAATGTACTCGATTCTACCACTTCCAGAAGTATATCATTTGACACAATTTGCAAGATGCAACCTGTCAATGACAATGAATTCTATTTATAGTTCATCATTTTGATGGAGAAACTCTGATGATATGCTCCTTCCTTCTCACAGCGTGTTTTGCAAATCTGCCTTATGGAATTGGCATGATATCCGGTGGAATTTTTATCAAGAAGTTGAAATTAGAGATAAAGGGAATGATCAAATTTTTGCTGACTGCAGTTGGACTTGGAATTGTGGTCTTTGCTATACTGTATCCTCTTCACTGTGGAGATGCATCAATTACTGGAATAAGGTGACCTCACATTTTATGACTTGGTCTGTTGTTCCATTGTTTCCATACCGTTGAGATCAAACTAAAGAGATATCTAAAGGGCGTGCACACTAATGGAAATGTGTATATGTTTATTTTGTTTAGTGCTAATAGCATAGACAAGACCCAGCCTTGCAATGAAGCCTGTTCATGCTCTGTTGACCTCTTCGACCCTGTTTGTGGCTCCGATGGAAATACGTATGCATCGCCATGTCATGCAGCTTGCACTAGACTAGTGGGAAACGATGTAAGAATATTTTGCATAACTGAACTAAGGTTTTTAAAGTACAAGATGCACGGCACAGTGTCATCTGTGTTTGTAACCCGAGATCAAAAATGGCCTTTTCTGATCGGAGATGTTACTAGTAAAGCATAAAAGGGGTATGCGCAAAGACCAATACTCCAGTCAAGTGGGGTTATAGGATAATATATGCCCGCTGTCTCCGTTCGTATACGAACGGAGATATATAATGGCCTGTCCCTGTGTCATCCACACACTTCTATAAAGATAGCTTGTCTAACATCACCGCCACATAATTAAAATGTATCTATAGTAAAAGACTGAGAGGTATTGGAAGATGAGAACTTATCTTCTGTATTCAAGTTTGAATTCAACCTGGTCAGAAATGTTCAAGAACAAACTTCAGAAATATAGTTTTAGCTTTCATTTAATTTGTAGACACCCTTTCTAAACAATGCTATGCATTATCCATAATATGTAGCAGCGGTATCCAAAACTTGAATGTCATGTTTGAGTCATGGTAGCGTCTACATCCTCCCTTGCTTGTTTATCTGAAATTAGCAATTAAAAGTGTTATTAAAAATACTGGTTTTCTTTAGGTTAATGATTTCATTTACATTTTAAAAAAATCAAATGTCACACGTTCGTCTTTAAAAAATCAAATTTCTCATCCATTATTGCGAACTTCGGAAATTCGCTAATTCTTATTGTTTTGTTACTTTTAATACTACTTCCTATTTGGTATATTTGAACCCAGAGCTACACCGATTGTGGCTGCCTTGAGAGTCCAGAGATTGGTGCGGACATGAAGACGGCGTCGAGTGGAACGTGTGATGAAGTAGAAACCTGCGTTTATTTCTACTTGTTTCTTGTTGGCATGTTCGTCTTTGCTCTGCTAAGTTCTCTTAGAGAAGTTCCGGCCACGATGCTAGCAATGAGGTGGGTTATATCTCAGACCTTAGTAGTCTGAGGTTATATATATCGATATGCTCTAGATCTGTAGACAGTGACATTGGGGAGGGTCATGTTTTAGAGAAGAAAAATTGACAGAGGGCCACTTTTTAGAAAACGGAATTCGTGAGGGTCACATTTTACGCAACAGATCAGGCTTGATTTTACCCAACCCCTTGTAATTTACTGGAGGCGTCCTGAAGAGTTATTGCTATATCCTCATGTGATGATGTGCAGTTAGCAACAAAGGCATACTGCACTCGATATGATGCTTGCCACAACCTATGATAATCATGCAACTGTGGATTCTATCTAATTTTAATCAAATCATGATGTGCATATGTTAATGACAAGATATAACCTTTGTACCAAGTTTGAAATAGAAATCGGACCAGACATATAGCGTAGAGACTGTGGACGCGGACTGGCGAACAGACAGAACAATTAGTGCTCTCCAGCACTTATTTAACAATCTAGATATTTGATCACAGTGGCCAGTAATGTGTCAAATCACTATTTCACTAGATAATTGTTTCCTCTTTTTCCTCTTTCGTCCTGGTAGGTTGGTATCAAAAGACCAGAAGACCTTTGCTCTAGGTGTTAGGTTCTTGTTTGTCCGTTTATTCGGTAGGTAGTATAAGTAAGCTTATAGCAATATATGGTTGCAATCACAATGCGTTTTCTATTATTTTATCATCATTTTATATTGCCTATACAATTCAAAACGATCTGCTATTCTGATAACACTAATGAAAATGGACATTGATACAATTCTAAATAGTTTTACACCACTATCTCCCACTAGGTCCGATTCCTCTACCGCTCATCTATGGACTAGTAATAGATTCGTCGTGTAGTTTGTGGAGGACATTCTGTGAAGGAACCGTCAAAGGGGAATGTTTGTTCTATGACAACCAAGCTTTTCGTCTAAACATCGTCGCTTTAACAATTGGACTCAAGTCATTCGCTCTTGTACTCTATATAATAGTGTTGATTTTATGGACAAGAAGAGAGAAGGACCTCAAAGATGTACGTGAGAAAATTCCTGAAGCTACCAACGGTCTGGAGAGTTCGAACAAAGCAAACCTAGTCACGAGTCATGTAGAGTCAAGTGAGCTTAATGGAGTTACCAATAAAGCTTGCAGTGACGATACATACATGTAATCAATTTAAGTATTTTGTACTATGGTACAAAATGTACTTTAAATTGTTTCAATTGTTAATGTGGTATGATCGATGTATAGTTCAACTAAAACTAATTGCAAAGTGCAAAATGTAACAACCAAGCATCTTCGAAAAATGTCCGAAATTCCAACTGTGTGTCTACATTAGCCTTAAGCTTTCTGTCTTCTTCAGTCTGTACACTGTCAGGTTTCTCTCTTCCGAAAACTAAATTTGAACTATGTAGCTAAAATCATAATAAGCTCAGCATGATATCAGCCACAACTGATCATTGGAGGAATTTCTACAGTTTCCATAACGTCAGCTCTGTAAACACTGTTTGCTCACTATTCACACACACAATTTACTCTAGAGTAATGAAAACTTAAGGTCGATTCGTGCAGACATAGACATTTCTGTAGTAGTACTTCATGAACAAAAGAAATAGCCTACCTGTAATCCTGAAGGACTAACGCTACAACAGTATTTCAGCTATCTTAACTGCCACTTTATTTATTTTCGCTTGTTCTTCAAAGACTACTGATGGTTCTCACAACTGTTGATATTTCCGTGGCATCCCTCCAGAGAACCTGATTTGCCGAATGCACAATATTTAAATCGTAATGACAATATTTGAATCGCTATCAGGTCAAATGACGAATTCATAATTACGTGTCTTCGTGAGAGGTTAAATGGAAAACAGATTCTTCTCTATTCTAAAATATGTTAACGTTTTGCACATGTGTGTGTATGAGGGCGCGTGGCTTATATACTCTCTCACCTGTACGGGAGCTATTAGCTGTTTTGTATGTACCGATATCTACAGTATAATTGTACTATTGAGAAAATCCTTGTACTGTGGGTCCTCATCGACTACATAGGGCTAATCATTTGTTGACGTGTTACTGCGATGCTCCGAGGCATCACAGTAACACGTCAACAAAGGATTAGCCGTACATGTATGTAGTTGATGAGGGCCCACAGTACAAGGATATTAGACTACAATTATGCAGTATCACGTAGATATTGGTACCTGCAAAACAGTCCTTTTAGCGATGCGATGCTCCGAGTACTGTGAGAGAATCAAATACACAATACATGTATTACCGGGTCTACAGACTGTTTGGAAACTTGGAAGAACGAGCGAAAATTTAAAAAATCAACACGTTAGTTAGGATAGCTGAAATAGTGTCGTAGCGTTAGTTCTTTAACACTACAGGTAAATTAAAACAAAAGCTAACAGATCTTAATTTCCACTGGTTAAAAACACCGGGATGAAGCAAATCACCGCTACACTGTAACAACACTATATCAAAACATGCCTTACCATTAAAGTCCACACGTGAAAGGAATATCTGTAATTTGTGATAAATCTTCTGATTTGTAAATTTGTTACTGAACATGAAATGAATAAATAAGTGAATAATTAAGACCCCCGCTTGTTAATTGTTAGAGATGAAAAAAGTTTGTTTAACGTCTGTACCAGCATTCAGGTTGGGTTTATAACTATGTAAAGGCGCTGCTGACCCTTACGTAACCCCCTACCAGTCATATGTTTTAATAAAACAAATATAATAAGGTCTCATTTTATATAACTTCTCGTAAAAAGAATATAAACATGTATCAACATTTATATGTATAACTGCTTGTTATCTGTTAATGTCATTGACCCCGTTACTGGAAATAGCAATAATACTTTGCATTCAAAGTTGTTCATAATACACGGACCATAAATATGAAATGTTTAAAAAAAAATACATTTGATACGTTCTATTGTTGAAAGCTCTATTCCTCTATCCCAATGCCGACAACGCATTCGTATTACCCCGAACTGGGTCGGTGGAAATTATGTCACAAAATTGATGCTAGGTACATGTATGTTTAGATTTGTGTTTGCAGATTAGCGCCCCCATTAGGTAGGTTTATAGATAGACTGTTCAATTTCCAATCATCTGACCACAGGGGACCAATTGGTAATGATTACGAAAAACAAACAAACAAACAAATAAACAAACACACACACACACACACACACGAAAATGACAATCATTTTGCGTTATCTTTAAATAGTGATATTGGATTTTTTTTGGTAAAAATATAGAATTTTGTTATCGTTCATATCTATCGTGTTTGTCATGTTTGGTATATTCTTGTATATAAGTCAACCTTTACATTGACAATTCATGCCATTCTGAAATATACCATAGGTCAAAATTGTCGTTGGGACACCGCATTTCATGTTTCAACGTTGACGATTTTTTTCGTAAACCTAGGGATACTTAATTATAGGTCAAAGGGTAAAATATATTGAATAGGAATGGCGTTTGCAAGGGTTGCTCGCACTAGTTTTCTGTCGTATCGCAGGACTGCATTTGCTTTACAGAGACGACGATTATCCATTGAAACACAAATCGAACATGGCGGCGCTCAAGTGAATGTTATCTACAGAAGCGGCATGCTGTTCGACGTATCTCACGAATTCGATTGGCACGGTAAGGACCGTTCATATTTATCAGCTGGATACGGGTCAAAGGCCCCCCCAGCTCTATAGTCAATATCACACGGTAATTATACTTAGTAATTTCTTGATTAAATCCTAGCTTTGTGTTGAATGTAGTACTTTAGTGTCTTTCTATATTAATACTGTTCAACCACATTTGTTATTACAGTGATGTCAATACTAACCACAGCATTGTAGTTCTTTCGAACATTTTTAAGGGAGCGGCCACATCATGTCAATGTAGAGGCTAGAGTTTTAATTGAGGAAATCGACCTAAATACAGGGGTACCCCAAGACCGTGTTCTCTCGCTAGCTCTGTTTTCCATCTATACAAATGAAATGTCATGTAAAAATTCAACGCCATCTTTGGTTTAATATGTAGATGACATGACTCTTGTTGATTGCCATCCTATCAGGACTATGTTCAGATTGCTGTTTGCATTCAAACAAACTTTGGTGAAAAGATACAATAGTTAGATGTGTAGTTAGTATTTTAAATCCTTAAAGATAGTGGTGGATTTAATGAGTAATATAGAGAGAAGTAACTAGATATTTTACGAATAAGCTAATTAACATATAGATATGTGCCACTCATGGTTATTATCCTTCATATAGCCTTGAACAGGTACATCTAGTCGTTATATTCCTTGCACCTCGCTGGACTTTTAAGAGGACAAATTTAATTGCCTACCAACGTTTGAAATGGGAATGACTGTTTCATTTTGTATAGATATTAGATGTCATTTTCTTTGGTGTTGAAGTTGAATTTTATGGTGTGGAAAGGTGAATGTCTTCTAATAGCATGAATACAGCCATATTTCACATTCCATGGCAAATAACTAATTTTTGGTATAATGGATGAGGTGTTTGAGTAGTATTTTTCAAAAAATGTAGTTGTGCCTAAAAAACCGTGTTTTGAGTTTATCATGCACATAATCTGATAACTGCTGAACAATAAACAGCAATATACTGTGATGACTATATCCAATGTGGTGACCATTTACATGGCCGGGGAATGAAATTTCAGATGACACCGTGTGTCATGTACACAATGTAGACTAATTCAGAAGTCTTATATGTAAGTTTGCAAACTTTATATTTCAATTAATTTGGTGATAATAAAAGCACATGTCATGTAAAGCCTATTGTTATTAATGCTGATTTTAACTGTAATGAGTCGTTTACATGATTTATTTCAATTATCAAATCAAATATTTCGTAGTCTTGAAATATCAAGGATAATGACTTCATATAGTGTTTATGGACTGGGCTGTTTTCTACTTATGGAAGGCATTCTGGTATCTCAATATCAAAGGCAATTCTTAGCATGTCAATATTCAGTGAATAACTGCATATATGTTAATCTAAATGTCACTTTTTTAACTTGATAAGAACTTTTTGTTCGAGCATGCTGGCAGTGTGAAAAAATGTGTATTGTCTAAAATGTACTATGTCATATATGATTCTGCTGGCCTTATTTCAACCTTCTTTATTGAAGATCCAACCTCAAGGGAGCACATTAACATTCAGTTTACCTCTGGTTTCTTTTTATTTCAGGTAAACCAACAGTCTGGAGCTTGCAAAAATATTTCCATACATTACGAGTGCACATGCTGTTTCATGATGGTCGTTTTTGTGATTATGTAAAGCTGTCCAAAGAGGCTAAAACATTGATGTTTATGGTTTGCACCAGCAATGAAATCCAAACAAATTTTTATGACATGGTGAAGCACAACCCCACCAAAGCTGTTATTGTGAATCTTTTTATGAGTTCACTTGGGAAAACATCCATAGGATTTCGCAAAGAACTTCGTACATTGGAATGTGATGAATTACTGAGTGCAGTAGATACAAAAGTAGTTATTGTGAATGAGGAAACCCGACAGCCACGTCCTCATCCAGAGTGGTATGTAGAGAAGTTTGGACCCCTGGTAAAGGGACCAGCTCCAGCAGCAGTCAAACGTCTCGGAAGTAAACCTCAAGTTGGTGTGTTCAGATATGTAGTAGATGTTCTCCCGAGTGATGTAGACAATCAGAACCACATGTCATATCTTACATATTTGAAATTTTGCTCAGACTGTGCCCACTTTGCAGCTGAATCTGGAGCATTGGGAAAATACAGAGGGGATTTTGCGAAATACAGAGTGAAGAACGTGTCATCCTTGTATGAAGCGGAAGCAACATTACACGATAAACTTGATGTAGATGTATGGGAAGATATGCACCAATCAGATACACTGAACTTCGTGATAAGCAGGAAAGGAAGTGATATATTTCACTGCAGTATGCAGATTCATAGTTGAAAGAATGAAGGGATGAAGCCAGTTTTACAGTAAATGTTAGTGTAGGTTTGAAATCTCAGATATAATTGTACAGTTTGAGATTATGCAAATAAAAGATATATGTACATTATACACTATGTATATGTGTAATATTGTGTATGTAGACATATATGTTATATTGTGTATATTCTACGCACATTCTGAAAAAAAAAACTTGTAACAATTTCAAACAGCTTATAGTTTTTGACGAGAACCTCTAGCTTTGTTCATTCACTGTCACTAGATGGCGTAGTACTAGCAGATTGGGACTGACTGTGACAGTGTTAGGTACTATCTAGTGGATGGTCATAGTTTTGTTGGTATCGATATCGTCCACCTCTAGATCTGTTCAAGTTGGTAAGTTCCTTTTTTGCGTATCTGACCTGCTTCTCGCACGCCTCTCTCAAACCATACCTATCTCCCCCTGTCCAAGATATTAAACCTTTCCCAGTCGATACATCGTGATACATTTCCAACCACAGGGGAATTCACACTGCTAGGACGTCGATTTTCATTGCTACATTATATCGTGCGACTCTTAACGTGCGACTGTTACTCTATAAAAGGGCATTGACCACTTTCAGTAAGCTTTAAATAAAGAAAACGAGGCACTTCGACAAGTCGTGACAAAACATGGGTGTCTTTGCTTGCTTGTGGTAATTCAGGAATGAGACCAGTTTCATGCAAAAACATACGCTGTAATTATTAAATTGACATATTTATTTATTTGCCAGAGGTCGAAATGAAAACAAAATTTACATATCAAGTGAGGAAAATGAATTAGTTAAGTAAACACATCAGCAATGAAAAAAATGAAATAAAAATAACTTTAAACTTCTGGCTGGACCACAAAAATAGTTTATTCAAACTCGTCGAGTTTGTGGCCCAAGGAAAACATATACAGTAATATATACATATAATGTAAAAACAAAAACAAAGCAAAACAAAAACAAAACAAAACAAACCAAACAAAAGCAAAAGCAAAAACAGGACAAAAACCGAACACAATAGTTCCTGGCTTGGTAATCTATCTAAGTGTGAAGACCACATGGGTCCTGGATCCCATAACTCTGACCCACAGATTTAAACAAACTTATAAAAGCGTAGTTTAAACCTAAATCAGAGGCATCCAGTGTTGTTTTTGTTTTTACCTAATTCTGTCTTTGGGCAAGGGAATTCATTGACTCAAGTAAACGCCCTGGTGATTTTTCGTGGGTTGTAGGATTTTGCCCAACCAGATTATACAATGCATAACCAATAAGATGTTAAACTAGTAAGGTGACGTTTTAGACATAACTATAATTTTACATTTCTTATTATTTAATTTAGAATTACTTTTTTGAAATTTACACTATTTAGATTATTTTATTATAAATATTAGGGTTGTATTGAATACAAAATTCAAAGTAAAGGTTCTCTTAAAACTGCACTAGCTGGAACTGGGATACTTTTTTAATCAAATAGCCAAAGATATATGCACTCAAATTTGTCAGTAAATTATAAAGAGACATTGCATTTCATAATATGTGGTCAATATTATCTGTAGGTAGTGTAGTGTAGTGGTAAGTTGAAATCTTAAGCAAAAGTTTGGTTTTGAACCTATCATATGCATCTTGTTTAAACTGTACTAGTTATAACTGGAGTATACTTTTTCGACCAGACAATCACAATATTCTCACTGAAAATTGTTAAAATACCAATAATTATCAATTGTACATGTTAATTTACAGTACTGGGTTAAATCGTGGTCGCCGTTGAGGGCGCTGATTCTTGGGTGCCAAAATCAGATTTTATGTACTACGAGCTGTGACCAATCGTGGCCAACCTGTTCGTTGTTTTGTTCAGATCTTGTTTGAAGCAATTTTTAACAAATTCACAGACAGCTGCTTAAACACTGATGATAATATTACCATGTTTCTATGTAAACTGTGATGAGATTGGTCGATTTTGAGTACATTATTGGCTACAATGCTAGAATTTGCAATATCGAAAATAAGAAGTAGGGTTATTTTCTATTTTGATACACAAAATAGCAGATAGGTTGGTCACGGACCAAAAAACGCACAATGTCGAAAATTATAACTTCCCAAAGTGGCATGCGCAGTTTCTTGTTTCACGGTGATGAAATCATGATGAAGGTGGCGCCTTCTATGCAATAGTCTCTCCTCACTACACCCATTGCAATGGCTCCAATGGAAAAGCTGAAAACATGAAAAAGATATAATATGAATTAATTAATCCATTTTATAATACTTTGAAGGCGAAAGAATAGTTGTTAAGACTAGGAAGGCAACTATACCTTTCAAACGGTCTTCCTCATTGAAATATCTATCAAATCTCCCTCCTGCTTTCTTTGTTAGGATGCCAAGATATTTTTTTTCTAGGTCTTCATCTTTCATTTTCCTGTACAGTCTGACAAGGAGGTATATTCCTGCGAAACACATAACAATGCAGTTAGACAT